>NC_063199.1:21073628-21348628 GCF_017589495.1 Alosa alosa
ACACACACACACACACACACACACACACACACACACACACACACACACACACACACACGCTCACACACAGCGTCCTATTCTCAGCACACACACACCCCCCTCTCACACCCTTAAATTCTCCATCTCTCTCTCACTCTTTCTCTCTCTCACAAAGCGTGTTTGAAGGGGTTGTTTTTGATGTTTTATAATGGTGTAGCTTTGCAAAAGCACATGACAATGGTTTTAATAAAAGAGTGTTAAACCGCTCTCTCGCTTTCTTATACCCTTTTTCTCTTTCTCGCTCTCGCTCTCCCTCTCCTCCTCCTCTCTCGCTCTCTCTCCCCCTCCTTTCTCTCTCTCTCTCCTCCTCCTCTCTCTCTTTCGCTCTCTCTCTCCCCCCTCCTCTCTCTCTCACTCCCCTGTCCTCTCTCTCTCTCCTCAACTCTCTCTTTCTGTCGTTCCTGCATGTGCGTTTGACAGATTGCTTTTGAGCTATTGGCTGGATGGGAGGATTGCGTAATCACTCTCCACCAAGGTGAGGCGTGCTGACCGCACAGCCACACACACTCACGGGACAAGACAGAATGAAACCACACGGCCACACTTCTGTGTGTGTGTGTGTGTTTATAGGACAGTAAACGCTGTTGTTGACGTGATGAATAAAATCTGCGTTGTGTGAGTCGGGACAGGATGTTGGCAGCGGTCCCACTCCTGCTGCTGTTACTGTTGGCCAGAGCGCACCGTCCAGCCCACCTACCCAACCCCCCCCCCCCGAACGCGCAGAGCCGAGCGCTAGAATCTGACTTCACACCTCACAGCAGCCACTGAACACAGCCCCCCAGCACTGGGGGAGTGTGTGTGTGTGGCAGAGGGGGGTCATTGCTGCAGAAGCGTGTAATGCACCACGAAAGCCCAGCACCCTGCAGTCAATCCAGCCTGCAGCAAGTCACAGCATCCCTCCATCTCTTTCTCTAGTCATCCCTCCATCTCTCTCTACTCATCCCTCTCTCAAATTCAAATGGTGCTTTATTGGCATGACAAATATGACACTTGTATTGCCAAAGCAATTGTTACATAAATGTTCAGTATCAGGATCTAAGCAATTATACAGGTATATACAAGGGGTGGGAGTACATGAACTCTCTCTACTCATCCCTCCATCTCTCCCTCTCTATATCTTCACATCCTTCTCCTAATAATCTGTCTCTCCCCCTTTCTCTCTCTCACTCTATCTACCCCCCCTTTTCTTTCTCTCTCTCTCTCTCTCTCTCTCTCTCTCTCTCTCTCTCTCTCTCTCGCTCTCTCAGCTCATTGTGAAGGGCACTGCTAAAGTCGCTGGAATAGAGTCACATGAAACCATGTAAATGGACATTAATATATCTCATTGTCTGTCGCTCTTCCAGCTTGCTGAAGGCCATTGGCTTTGATCTAGCATTTATCAAACATCCTTCCTCTCAGCGTCTCTGAAAAGCGTGAAATCTCCCTCCACCCGACTCACAGCACTTCCTCAGTGTTGTCTTGGCGTCTAATTGCCATGTCTAAAGTGATCACCTCAGGGCTTGATTGCAGAAGGATCTATATATTTCCATGCAGTATTTTTTTGCTCTCTCAGCTATTTTGGAAACTGTTTCTAATTTTCTTTACTGCAGAGGCTACAGAAAGGGTAGGCACACACACACACACACACACACACAGGGAACCTGTCTCTGACACATACACTCATACACACACACACACAGGGAATCTGCCTCAGACACACACATAAACACACACACTCATCTTTTGACTAATTACCCCACAGAGGTGCGAGATCACAGACCCATAAGCCATTGGATTGACCTCGCTCAATGTTTTAATTTGTTATTAGCTTTTATAGATCTGCTCTTCACACACACACACACACACACACACACACACACACACACACACAGCCCCCTCAAGTACAGTGAGGCTGCAGTCCTCAGCGAGCAGCAGTGCTCTTGTGCCTCCCCCTCTCTCTCTCACACACACACACACACACACACACACACACACACACACACACACAGACACAGACACACACACACACTCCTAAAAAGCCGACGTAAGCACTTCTCATCCGCTCAGTCTTGTGAAAGTGCTGCAACCGCATTTGTGGGGAGCAAAAGACTGCAGCTGCATTATCCAATCTGCATATGCAGGGAGTACAGCGAAATGTGGACCTGGGAGGACAGCAGGAGAGGAGAGGTGGAAAGAGGGAGGAGAGGGAGAGAGAGAGAGGGAGGAGAGAGAAAGAGAAGGGAGTGAGAGAAGGAGAGATATAAGGAGAGGGGGGAGAGAGAGAGAAAGAGAGAGAGAGAGAGAAGGGGACATTCCCGCACGTGATGGAGGAGGGGCTGTAAGTGAGCACAAGCAGCAGGATGGCAGAACTCACGTGAACGAGGGAGGAGATAGATGAACGACAGAGAAGAGAGGGAGGGGGCGTGAATGGTGGAAGGAGAGAAAGAAGGGAGGAGTAAGAGATAGATAGATAGATAGATAGATAGATAGATAAAGAAGAGAGGGAGAAGAGAGAAGGGGAATTGGATGAATGGGGGTAGGTGGTCCCATGTGACAAAGGAATAGTGTGTTCACGTGTGTGTCCCTGTATGTATGTGTGTGTGTGTGTGTGTGTGTTCACTTTTATGCCTATATGTATGTGTGTATGTATGTGTGTGTGCGTGAGTGTGCGTGTTCGTGTGTGTGTGTGTGTGTGTGTGTGTGTGTGTGTGTGTGTGTGTGTGTGTGTGTGGGAGAGAGATGCGGGGATGGAGAGGCAGGGAGTGGGAGGACAGGAGCTGTTCTGGGTGAAGAAGAGGCTTTTCTCTCTCTCTTTCTCTCTCTCCCTTCATCTCTCTGTTTCACCTTTTCTCTCTGTTTAACGTTCCCTCTCTCTTTTCCTCCTCTCTCCACCCCTCTTCCCCCTCTTTTTTTCTCTCTAACTACATCTCTCACTTCATTTCTCTCTCCAGACGGTTGGATAGGAGGTCTTGTGTGTGTGTGTGTGTGTGTGTGTGTGTGTGTGTGTGTGTGTGTGTGTGTGTGTGTGTGTGTGTGTGTGTGTGCGCGCATGTGGAGAGAGAGCAGGGTGCAGTATGATTTGTCCCTTGAGCTTGCAGTAGAAGCATTAGGTGTAGTGGTGGGAGGACATTTTGTTCTATCCAACACACTGGAACAGCAGCAAGGGAAGGGACTGTGTGTGTGTGTGTGTGTGTGTGTGTGATGGAGTGTTGTTTAAGACAGGTTTATTAAGAGTATGTGGCCTTTGTGTCGGCACCAGAGTGACTGAGTACATTTATTGTAACAATGCAGCGTGTCCCGTATGACTGTATGCACATGTGTGTGCGTGAGTGTGTGTCGTAACAACACAACATGTCACATATGAGTGTATGCGTGTGTGTGTGTGTTTGTGTGTGTCGTAACAACGCAGCACGTCCCGTATGACTGTATGCGCATGTGTGTGTGTGTGTTTATGAGATTAGATGTTTATTACTCTGTGTGTGTGTGTGTGTGTGTGTGTGTGTGTGTTTGTTCATGTATGAGAACGTGGCATGGTGTGAGAGGTCCTGAGCCTTTTGTGTGTTGTGACTAGATGCTGTTTGTGTGTTGTATGATATGTGTGTGTGTGTGTGTGTGTGTGTCTGTGGATATGTGTTTGAACTCTTTATGTATTCTGTGTGGTGTCACAGGGGGCTGTATGTGTGTGTTTGTGTGAGAGAGAGTGTATGTGTGAGTGTGTGTGTGTGAGAGAGAGAGAGAGTGTGTGTGTGTGTGTGAGAGAGAGAGTGTGTGTGTTGTTGTGTGTGTGTGTGTGTGCACGCGGTGTCACTGGGGGCTGTGCTATGATCAGGCCAGCTGTGAGGAGAGATTCTGGAGGACAGACGCTCAGGATGAGGAATGTGTGTGTGGCCAAAAGCACCCCTGCCTACACAGACACACACACACACAGAGACACAAACACACAAACACACACACACACACACAGAGACACAAACACACATACACACAGCATATGGCTCCTCATTATTGAAAGCATTTATGCAGCGGAATTTTTTCTTCTGCTCTCACCAAACTTGATGTGATTATGCAGACTTGTCTGCGTGTGTGTGTGTGTGTGTGTGTGTGTGATTATGCAATCTCATAAAGCCTGACTTATTAGAAGAAGTGATTGAACTGATACCTAAACACACACACGCGCACACACACACACTAAATAAGTGTTTGAATGGATACCTAAAGACACACACACACACAAACTAAAAAGTGTTAGAATAGATACCTAAAGACACACACACACACGAACACACACACACACACTAAAGAAGTGTTTGAATGGATACCTAAAGACACACACACACACATGCACACACACTAAAGAAGTGTTTAAATAGATACCTAAGACACAAATATACTCACACTGCCTTCTGGCCTTACACATCAATCAGTCCCAAGTAAGACACATGAAGCCCTACACACACACACACACACACACACACACACACACACACACACACACAGGTGAATCCCTTCAGACACAAACACACACGCACGCACATGTGAAGCCCTATCCACACACACACACACAAGAGTGGAGTTGAAAGAGGAGGCTCCACCTGCACCCGGCGTGTGCCAGGGTGGAGTTGCAGATCTGATGTTATTCTTAGCCGACCCTGAGGCTTAGGGGCAGCAGGTGCAGTGGGAGGTGAGGTGGTAGTTTAATAGAGGGTTTTATCGTAACTTTCCCCAGCTAACACTCACACCGTCATCGCTCTCTCCACTGCTCCTGCTGGCCACAACAGGAACTGCACTCTAAACATCAGAAAAGTCTCTCTTTCAGAACTTGTGTTTGTGTGTGTGTGTGTGTTTGTGTGTGTGTGTGTGTGTGTGTGTGTGTGTGTGTGTGTGTATGCTGATGTGGCATTTCTTTGTGATGGACGGTCTCTACCCCTGTACTTTAGAACTTGAGAGTAGCTCTTCATGATCTAGTCCATCTTCTCCGGCCTTTTTGGGGGAAAGCGCGGTACTGTCCCGTAAATCTCCTCACAGTAAATCGCGGCGCCTCCCCAGCAAATGTCCAGCTGATTCATGGCTCCAAACAGCGGTCCTGCTCAATTTAAAATGAATGCTGCTCTTATGAGAGACTGGTGTGTGTGTGTGTGTGTCTGTGTGTGTGTGTGTGAATGCTACTCTTATGAGAGATGGCCAACACTGCACTTTTATGAATTTACTCTCTATTTCTTTCACTCTCTCTCTCTCTCTCTCTCTCTCTCTCCCTCATACACACACTCTCACACTCTTTGCCTTTCTTGCCGTCTCCCTCTCTCTTTCCCTCTCTGCCTCTCCGATCCTCTCTCTCTCCCTCTCTCTCTGATCGTCTCTCTCTCTCTCTCTCCCTCTGCCTCTCCGATCCTCTCTCTCTCCCTCTCTCTCTGATCGTCTCTCTCTGTCTCTCTCTCCCTCTCTCTCTGATCGTCTCTCTCTGTCTCTCTCTCCCTTTCTCTCTGTCTCTCCGATCCTCTCATTCTCCCTCTCTCTCTCCCTCTCTCTATCTCCTTCTCTCCTTCCTCTCGGGTGAATAATCCTGGAAAAGGCTTTGTCCATAAATTCTGCTGACCGTATTGACATGGGCTACTGATTTAGAGACTGCTCTGATCAGGAGATGAAGCTGTGTGTGTGTGTGTGTGTGTGTGATCGGAAGATGGGGTCGGACTGAAGGTGAAGAACCTAAAGGGTTTAAACTAGACCAGGCTGTGTGTGTGTGTGTGTGTGTGTGTGAACTAGACCAGGCTGTTTCATATTTGATTTGGCCTAGATTGGTTTGGACCAGAGACTCTCCCCAGAGTCAACTGGTCTAGTTTACAGTTGTTGTTGGTGATGTGCTCTGTGTGTGTGTGTGTGTGTGTGTGTGTGTGTGTGTGTGTGTGTGTGTGTGTGTGTGTGTGTGTGTGTGTGTGTGTGTGTGTGTTAACCTTTCCCATCATTCCCTCTGGCTACAGAATGGGATTGTCAAGCAAATGACTAAATGACAATGCATATCTACACATGTATACTATACATTGTATAGAAAGAACTAATGTATAGAATGGGTAATGCACGAAATGAACTAATGTATAGAATGAACTAATATATAGAATGGCTAATGCACAAAATGAACTAATGTATAGAATGAACTAATGTATAGAATGGGGGTAATGCACAGAAATAACTAATATATAGAATGAGGTAATGTACAGAATGAACTAATGTATAGAATGGGGTAATGCACAGAATGACGTAATATACAGAATGAACTTATGTATAGAATGGGGTAATGCACAAAATGAGGTAATGTATAGAATGAACTTATGCATAGGTAAGGGATAATGTATAGAACGCCCGGTCATTATGAGGGAAAAATAAGTCCCGACAGAGCTTAACCGGACCCCCGACGCCAGCCGAGGGTCTTGTCTTAACTCCTGAAGGGACTTATTTTCCCATGATGACCGGGCGTTCTATACATTATCCCGCTTTATTATCTGGCTACTTGCCAAAACGAAAAAATAAACTCCATGATATGTCTCTTTACACTTATTTGTTACCGTTTAAAATGCATTGGCAACCGCCTGCTTTCACTTTTGAATGAAGTTCCAAGCACAAACTCGTTTGCCATTGACAGCGGTCATTCTTGTTTTCAGAGGTCCTTTCCCAAGAAATAATGACCGCTAGAACTTTCGGAAATCCCATTCAAGTCAATGGAGCATTCTAATTGCATTGTGAAGAGCCGTATAATAAAATGGGGTAATGCACAGAATGAACTAAAGTATAGAATAGGGTAATGTATAGAATGAGGTAATGCACAGAACCAGTAGAGTACGAGAGGCACGAGTATAGTTTCAGGTGCAAAAACATGCTGCCGGAAAGGTTGTGTGTGTCGACCTGTCGGTTCTGTTAGATGTAATTGTACACTAGAGATGTGGGTCTAAGCAGGCAAGATGGATGTGTGTGTCTGTGCACTTTTCAGTAGGCTAGAGGGGTGTTTTTCCTTGAGAACCTCTTGGTAGGGTGCTGTGTGTGTGTGTGTGTGTGTGTGTATGCCGCTGTGACGGCAAAAGACGAAGAGTGTGGTGTCTGAGCACCAGTGTTGTTCATTTAGTCTAATGGACGCATTCTGCCTGGTCAGCTAAACAGCGTTGGATTGAGCTCCATGCAGAGGACGGAGATATGCGAGGAAGAGGACCGAATCAGACACACACACACACACACACACTCGCCCAGGCATCAACACACACACACACACACGCCCAGGCATCAACACACACACACACACACACACACACACACACACACACACACACACACACACACACACCCATGCATCAACACACACACACACACACACATTGCCCAGGCATCAGCACACACACACAAACACATACTCGCCCAGGCATCAGCACACACACACACACACACACACACACACACACACACACACATACATACATCCCCAGGCATCAGCACACACACACATACTCGCCCAGGCATCAGCACACAAACACACACACACACACTCGTCCAGGCATTAGCACACACACACACACACACACATGCCCAGGCATCAGCACACACACACTCACACACACACACATACATGCCTATAGGCATCAGCGCACATACACAAGTCCAGGCATCAACGCACACACACACACACACACACACACAGACACACACACACACACACACACACATACATGCCTAGGCATCAGCACACATACACAAGTCCAGGCATCAACGACACACACACACACACACACACACACACACACACACACACACTCGCCCAGGCATCAACACACACACACACTCTCACCCAGGCATCAGCACACACACACACACACACACACACACCAAGGCATCAACACATACATACACATTCCCTCACCCAGGCATCAGCACACACACACACACACACTCGCCCAGTGTGTGTATGTGTGCGCCGCCTGTGTGTCTGAGCAACTGTGTGTGTCTGAGCAAAGCTCTGATTCCTGTGTGTGTGTGTTGTGCTGTGTTCTTAGCGGCACATCACTGATGTGTGTATGTGTGTGTGTGTGTGTGTGTGAGAGAGAGATCAGCAGCTCTGATTCCTGTGTGATGCTGCATGTGGATGCCCACGGAGGGACCATATGCTGTAGCGGCTCAGGCTCGCGCGCTCCGGCCTTTCAGCGGCGGAATAATGCACACAAACACACACATTTCAACAGCGCGGGGGAAACGTTATATAATGGAAATTTAACAGGCGGATTCTGTGTGATTAGAAATGCGTGTTGAAAGGGAATAGGAAAGCGTTTTGAATTAGTTAAACAACGTAAAAAAAATCCGGAACATAAAAGAGAGCAGGCCAGCGCTATGTTAACGTCTTTAACGATCAAAGCCTTTATGACTAGAGGGTTGCCGCCGCGCTCTGCGGTCTAGTCGCAGGGGGAAGGTAAACATTTATTTATGGCAAGATCACAGATACAAAGTGTTTTGTCAGTAGATTTACTCGTACCCTCTTTCTTACAATGTCTCGTTTGTAACGTTTGTTTTGATGTCTTCTACCGCCATTAATTGGACTCAGCCTTGTGCAGTGTCAGTTGTGTGTGTGTGTGTGGATCCAATTAGGCTCTTCTCTCCTTTGTTCTGCCGCCTAAAAAGCAGAACAAGCCCCACCAACCCGAGCGCAAGGAGCCTTTTTCTGCACCTTCAGCTGATTTACGAGTGTTGAAGCACCGACCTCTACGTGTCCTCTCACACCTCAGTAACCTGTGCTGGAGCGAGGGAAGCCTTCCTGTGTAAATTAGTTAGATCTCCGAGCAAGCGAGCGGCTCAGTGATGGGCACGATTCCCGGGGTGAGACTAGCGTGCCGTCGATCTCCTGCAGAGGGCAGAGTTTTACTATTAAAGCGCACGTTCACAAACCCCGCGGAAATAATGACCTCATCCATGAGCCACGGCGCTGTTCGCGTGCGCTCAGATGGAGAATGAAGAAGAGAAATGGAGAGTTACCGTAGGGCACAGCTTCGGTGGAGGTCGGCTACCCGTCCTGTGATGTCCTGTGGCTGGTGGAGGATGTCAGTTCTGAGAAAGCTTTAGATAATCTCTTGGACGGATGTCCTCACAGACTCCATACCACGCGCAGCTGTAGCCTCGTGTTATCTGCGCGTCATCATATTTCCTTAAGGTTTTATTGGTGGTTAATAACTTAAATTAATAACTGCTGTCTGGTCGCCAATAAATGTAGCCTACTGCCTCCAATGATGCCTTGCCTGATGAATTTAGAAGCCCTTTGCCGTGAGTATTCAAATGTTTATCACAGAGAAGGGTTTGTCAGTTAATAAATAATAATAGGCCTACAATTATTACTTCCTCATAGGAAATTATGTATATTTGGGTGTTTGTGTGTGTGTTTGTGCATGCCTGCCTACCTGCCTGTGAGTGTGTGTGTGTGTGTGTGTTTATGGATATGATGGAGGTCTGAACCATAGAACAGAAGACAGACATACATATATATATGTATATACAGAGCACACAAACACACACTGCAGTTTGCGGGGTTGTTGTTGAGTGATCTGATCTGCTGGCTGTCCTTGCTGACCAGTGGTGAGTCTCAGTGAGCGCTGTGGAAACGGTTAGCGGCAATGCTAATAAGAGCAGGTGCCATTGATTTCCACAGGAAGCGAGGGGGAGATTTATAGTGGTGTCTGTCTTTGGCGCACTGCGGTATGTTTTGCCCCTAAGCGCAAGTCCCCTCTTCTCTCTTACCCCCAACACCCCTCCCTGCCCACCAATGAGAGGGGTCACTCCCCTATAGTGCTCCACTCTCTGTTCCCTCCACCCCCCACTGGGAGAGAATGTTGTGAGGGGGGGTGGGTAATGCGTTAATGGTGGAAGTACATTCGGCCCCAGCTGCAGGTATTGTGTGCATGGTGGACATAACTCATATGGACAACCACTTATAGGGGCGCTGATGAGAGTTTGCTTTTATTCACCGGACTCCAAACAGAACAGTAAAAGCTGCCCTTTCCCTACCTTACCGCCTCCCGGTGGAACTCTCAAGGTGACCTCTACCTTACCGCCTCCTGCTGGTATACCTCTCAAGGTGACACTTCTTTGTATCACCGTAGTGCATTTTCTGTCTTCCTCCTGCATCGAAGGAAACATATTCCATCATTTCAAACATCTCCCCAATTCCATCTGATACACAAACACACTCACACACACCTCTGTGCTGGATGGAAACGGAGGTGAACAATCGTTTGAATAGTATTGTGCTAACGAGGTGAAGTGATTATTTAGATGTGCACACCAATATTTTATAATATTAGATAACAAACACTGAGTTCATCAACTGCAACTGTAGAGCTGTAGTTACATCATCATGCTCTATCTCACATGGAGGATGTGGAGAGTGTGTGTGTGTGTGTGTATGTGTGTGTATGTGTGTGTGTGTTCTAAACATATTATTATCCAGTGCTCCTGTAATTAAGGTCTATATGCTGTGTCTGTCTACACACACACACACACACACACACACACTAGCTCACATGAGAAGTGTCAGAGATCAGCCAGAGGAGCCATAGCTAATTAATGTGTGTGATTAATCTACCCCCCACACACACACACACACACACACTCTCTAATCTGCTGTCATCTCCCTCCCTCAGCTGCCGGTGGATTTACGGTCAGCCATTGATCGCCACCTCTCTGCCTTTCCTCTGCCTGGAGTCCACTCCCCCCCAGTGCCCCCCATACACACACACACACACACACACAGCAGAGCTGCTGCAGTTCAGCTGATCAGTGTGATGTGTGTGTGTCTGTGACACTGGGCTTGTTGTTTGTGTGACAGCGTTTTGTCCAGACAGATGCTCTGCTCTATTAAAAGCTCAGGAGGCGATGGGTGACAAAGGCCTTGGGTGGATCTCTCTCTCTCACTCACACACACACACACACACACACACACACACATATACTTTCTCTACGACATCACAGGGTGACAACGGCCTCGAGTGCTTAGAGTCTCTGATGGCCACAGGAGGTCTCTCAGGACGTTGCCGTCCTGAAGTCGCTGTCCTGTCCTCATGGCTCATGGCTGCTGGACACAGAAGGGAGGAGGAGTTTGTTTGAGGTGTGTGTGTGACGGCTGAGGAGTGTATGTGAGAGAGAGATGAGGAGTGTGTGTGTGGGGTTTGAGAATTCCTTTTTGTCACGTACGAACCTGTGCAAATTTTCATCCGTAACGATAAAGTGTCGTACGCTTCCACGGATTCCTGCCTGACTGTATATTCTAGAACACTGCAGGGCGTGAACACCCTGGGATGTCTAAAACATGTCAGAAGGGTGTGTGAGTGTGACACCAGCTTTTGGTTAAACCCCTCTGCTTTTCTAATCGATGGTGCTGATCCCATCAAAGGTGTTACACACACACACACACACACACACACCTCTGCTCCCTGAGCTGTGTGTGATGTGGGTGAGGGGGAAGCAAAGTCAAAGAGTCCTATGCAAATTCAGACAGTGAGATCCTCTGGGCACACACATACACTCCTCTGGGCCTAAACACACACCTCTGGGCACAAACACATTTTACTAGTGAGATTCATTTTTTGTTTTTTGTGTCTCTTTGTGTCTGTTGTGTGGTGTGTGCGTGTGTGTTTCACCCTGTGGGTGTTTCTGTTTGTTTGTGCGTGTTTGGAACAACTAAATTTGCAAGTGGTGGCGTTCCCTGGAATGCAGGCAACTGTTGGTTTTGCATTTAGAATGCTCATTTCCCTTTAGATCAATACACACACACACGCACGCACACACACACACACACATATGCACACATACACACACACACACACACACACACACACTCTCACTCACTCGCTCACTCACTCACACACACAACCATCCAGTACCATCATGTACTTCCTGGATATCACTGGCGTAAGATAAAACCAGGAACAAGATGTTGGAAACATGAGAGGCCACCCTTGATGTCTGGAATGGGATTGTGGTTAAAAATAAAGGAAATTGGTCTTAATCATACCCCCCCCAGAGAGATGGACAGGCCAGTAAGCACAAAATGAATTCACAGGATGACTACTTCAGATCAATTGCTTAATTGCTTTACAGTGTGGCCGCAATGTAAAAGCTGACGAGACAGAAATGCACAGAGCCTCCCCTCTTCTCCCCTCTCTCCTTTGCCCCCCGACACACACACACACACAGCTGAGGCAACCAATCAAAAAGGGAAAGCTCTCCACCCAACCCCCCCCCCCCCCCCACAGCTGAGGTGGCCGATCGAAAGAGGAAAGCTCTCATACACAAACTTCATTACTCAGTCTTGGCCTTGAGCGCATCTGATAGCCCGTCTCAGCACTAACGATATCTACACAATACTCAGATAATGTGCAGGCCACTGCCATAATGTATGCACATAAACAGACATGTCAATGCACAGAAAAATGCACACACACACACACACACACACACACACACATAAACCGCACTCACCCGCATTTATCAAACCGCTAGCAATGGGAAGGAAGATACCAGCTTAGCATCCAAATACACACACATGCACACACACAGTGGGAGTGTATGTGTATTATAGTATGTGTGTGTGTGTGTATTATGTGCACATGGTCTTGTGTAGAAGTGTGTGTGTATTTTGAAATCCTGTTCTGCTGGGATGGAGAAAAGCTGCTGCAAATTGGGGAGCACTCCTTTTTTTCTGCTGAGGTCACCATCCAGGGTCCAGCCTTCCCTATGTATGTGTGTGTGTGTGGTGTGTGTGTGTGTGTGTGTGTGTGCTGTAAGTGATTAGTTTGTCTGCATGTTGCATCGCTTCGCCTGTTAATTGTGTGCATTTGATCACAACTCTGCTGATTCCTATGTTTGTGTGTGTGTATGTGTGTGTGTGTATGTGTGTGTGTGTGTTTCCCCAAAGTGCTGGGGCAGCAGTATCACGGGTGTGGGCATTAGTTGGTGTTGTGTGGGGCATTAGTGGCTGGGTTTTGGACAGCATGATGTCATACGGGTGTGTGTGTGTGTGTCACGGTTTGATGCCATGTGACTTGTGTGTGTGTGTGTTGGGGTGCTCGGCGTGTATGTGTCGCTGTGCTAGGTGTGTGTGTTTGTGTGTGTGTGTGTCGCAGTACTCTTTGTGTGTGTGTGTTGTGTTGCTGGATGTATGTTTGTGTGTGTGTGTCGTAGTGCTTTGTGTGTGTGTGTCGCGGTGATTGGTGTGTGTGTATGAGTGTGTGTGCGTATGTGTCGTACTGCTCTGTGTGTGGTGCTTGGTGTGTGTGTGTGTGCGTATGTTGCGGTGCTCGATGTGTGTGTGTGTGTGTGTCAGTGCTGTGTCTGATGCGCTCTGATCCTGGCACAGGGCAGTGGGATTAGAGTGTGTGTTGGCCTTTGTTCCTGGCCGCAGTGTGAGTTCATCACGGCCTTTGTGTCGGAAGAGAGTGCTGTCTGGCCACAGGGAAACGTGATGAGGGGGCCGGGGCTTTATCCCCTCACTCTGGCTTAAGCTACCACAACCCACACACACACACACACACACACACACTCTCACACTCTCACGCGTATCACGTGAGGACATCGAGCGAGCGCACCAACCGAACCAGAATATTAAAAACACAACCAGCACAGCCAATGAGCTGAACTAAGAGTTTCAGTGGATCCAGGTAGGAGGTGATAACACAAGAGCAAGTCTGAACACCAAGTCTGAAAGCCATTCTTCCCAGAACACCCTCTCCTCAGAACAGACTCTCCATAAAACACCCTCTCCTCACACACACACACACACACACACACAAACACCCTCTCCTCAGAACACCTCCTCAAAACACCCTCTTCTCACACACACACACACACATACACACACAGACAGACAAACACCCTCCCCTCAAAACACTCTCTCCTCACACACACAAACACCCTCTCCACAGAACAGTGATGTCTAAAAACTCTCTCCTCAGTAGGAGAGAAGTCTATGGATGGACTTTCACCAGAACAGGGTGCTGTGCTGCGAGACGTTAGCCTGCTCACAGCTCTCCGACTCTAACACTAACACTAACGCTGGCCAAAGAGGACACCAAGCTTAGAGATTACCCGCTAAACCAGACGCCTAGTGTCTGTCACTCTACACTTCGACCAAGGGAAAACAGGTTCTGGGAGGGTGTTTGGCTCGGGGTCATGGTGCAAAGGACCCTAGGGTGAAATTACTCCAAACCATCGCTTTAACATTACCCTTGCGTTTTATTTGTAGGCTACATTGTGTAGGCTAATTAGAGCTTATGCACCACGTGTAGAGTGGTATTGTGATGCACTGAGAAGGCTTTCTGGCTGTAGCGTGGTATTGTGATCTACTGAGAAGGCGTTATGGCTGTAGCGTGGTATTGTGATCCACTGAGATGACGTTATGGGTGTAGAGTGGTATTGTGATCCACTGAGATGCCATTATGGATGTAGCGTAGTATTGTGATCCACTGAGATGCCGTTATAGGTGTTATGAGTGTAGAGTGGTATTGTGATCCACTGAGATGGCTTTATGGCTGTAGTGTGGTATTGTGATCCGTTGAGATGGTGTTATGGGTGTAGAGTGGTATTGTGATCCGTTGAGAGGGCGTTATGGGTGTAGAGTGGTATTGTGATCCACTGAGATGGCTTGATGGCTGTAGTGTGGTGTGGTATTGTGATCCGTTGAGAGGCTGTTATGGGTGTAGAGTGGTATTGTGATCCACTGAGAAGGCTTTATGGGTGCAGTGTGATCCTCTTCCTTAGGCTCAGGTCCACATGCAGGTCAGAGGTCATCTGTGGAGATTTGTGAGGAGCTGAGGATCTGCAGTGGGCCGTCATTTGCATGCGTGTGCGCACCTAATGATATGCTTCCCCTCTCTTAGCTCAGCACAGCAGCACTACTATCCGGGCCGCGTCTCCTAGCCTCCACACTCGTCTCCTAGCCTCCACACTTGTCTCCTAGCCTCCACACTCGTCTCCTAGCCTCCACACTTGTCTCCTAGCCTCCACACTCATCTTCTAGCCTCCACACTGCTCTCCTAGCCTCCACACTGAGCTGGTAGCTTCCACACTCGTCTCCTAGCCTCCACACTCATCTTCTAGCCTCCACACTGCTCTCCTAGCCTCCACACTGCTCTCTTCCACACTCGTCTCCTAGCCTCCACACTGCTCTGTGTGAGCTTGGCACCTCCTGCTTTCTGCATCCCTGTGACCTTGTCCCGCCCCTGCCCCGCTCCATCTCTCTGTAGGAGTCCCCCCCCCTCTCTCTCCCTCTCTCTCCATCCCTCTCTCTTCAGCCTCCCATCCCCTCCTCCACCCTGCGTGAGCGGCATGAGGTCCTCCTACGTCAGCGTCATCGCTGGACCCCCGTCTCCTCCTGCAGTGTTCAGAGACCCTGCTCATTAGCGCCACAGATAAGAGGCGACAGAAGCAGCCGCACAATCAGACCCAAACTGAAGTTTGAACTGAACCTGTAAAGCAGTAGTGGTAGGGGGCAGGGGTTGGGATAGGGATAGGGTAGGAACTGGGGCAGGGGCATAGGGGCAGGATAGGAGCAGCGTAGGAGCTGGGGCAGGGGAAGGGGCAGGGGTAAGGGTAGGAGTAGGGGGTAGGAGCTGGAGTAGGAGCAGGGGTTGGGGCAGGGGTAGGAGTAGATAGACAGATAGATACTTTATTCGTCCCAAGGTAAATTTTAGGAGTAGGGGTAGGAAAGGGGCAGGAGTGGAAGCTGAAAAGGGCAGGGAGATAGGGGCAGGGGCTTTAAGGGGTAGGGATAGGGACAAGGACAGGAGTAAGGGTAGGGGGTGTAAGGGGCAGGGGTAAGGCCACTGGTCACCCAGGGTCAATGCCTCTGCAGAGGTCTGCCCCAGCACTGGAGTGGTGCAGTGATGAGCACAGCTGATTTAGATCAGACTCAGCCACTGGATCAGCCTGGGCTGTGCACCAGTAAAACGCTCAACAGCCACTGTCTCTCTTTAATCGGACATCAGATTTTATAACTAACGTTGTGATGAATACTAAGGTCGAGTTCACATGGAATTTATGAGCCGTAGACTAATCGACAGTAAAGGTCACTTATGTCAGATCCAGTCGAACATGACAACAGCCCTCCCTCCTTTTCTTCTGAGTGCCTGTGTGTCTGCCTGTGTGTCTCAGTGTGTCCATGCTACTGCAGGTAGGCATGCATGCTTCATATCTCTATATTGTCTTACATTGTGTCTTTGGAGCCAGACACAGAAAGCGAGAGGTCAGTGAGGGTAAGCTGTTGCTGCTCCTCCTTGGTCTTGTTCAGCAAATTCAATTTCTCTCCACAGAGGAATTTGAGACACCTGCCTCCCAGGATTTCATCTTTATTATGTGATGTCATTTCCTCCAGTAGAAAAGGCGTGTTCGTCTTCATGCAGTTCTGTGCAGATCTGACTTGATGTGATGCTCCATTGTGTTCAACCCAGCATGCATCACATCAAGTCAGATCTGCACAGATCTGCATGAAGACGAACACGCCTAAAGCTATCTGCTTTGTGTGATGTAGTTTCCTCCAGTAGAAAGCTACCTGCCTCCCAGGATGTCTTTTTTAGCAAGGCATTTCCACTAGTAGATAGCTTTGTAGAGAAGAACATTTTGGATTACCTGATGTCTCATATAAATGATGAATAATGAAGTAGCCGAATAACATGGATATTTTAACCAAACACCCAATGTGTTCTCTGCCTCCCTTTTCATTCTCCTCTTCTTTTAAAGGGTTAAAATCACTACATGGGTAAATTAATTACCCAGACCATTTAATCCAAATGAAAATTCCATTATAAAATAGTAAGTATAGCACTCTCAAGTACAGTGCTATGCTGTCCAGTGGTGTGTGTGTGTGTGTTTGAGGGGCACACCTGACCACAGTGCTCCTTAAAGAATGTGAGTTACACCAGGCAACCCCCACACCTCCACTGTGTCCCACAGAAGGCTGGTGGCCAGTATAGTACAGGCAGCCCTCAGTGGGAGAGTTCAACAGGGTGTTGGGCTGAGTTGATCTGATCTGATCTGTGCGAGCCGTCTGCTGGTTCGAGTATGTAAACACACTGATTTAATTGGGCTGTTCTACACGGTTGCCACCCTCTCTCTCTACGCAGATGGAGTGAGTGAGGTTTTGTTTGGCAGTTCAGCTGCAGACTAAACACTTTCCCCTGGTCTACTGCAGCGGCTGCTGCATCCTCCGGCGCTGAGCTATGATGAAACGCTGGCCAGAGTCTTTATTTGCCCTACCATGATTGATGGCAAATCCATGCCATTGCAAAGATTGGCTGAAGACAAGAGCCTGTTCAACTCTGCGAAAGCACAAGTGAAAACAAAAGCAAACAATTCAAGCCCCACTCCCAATCAATGCCCTTCCCAATCTACTGCCCTGCCTATCCAGCCCAGCCTCTCCCTGGTCCAGTGGAAGTCGGCCCACCACCTGCTGTTGGGGTGTGTGTGTGTGTGTACAGTGAGTGTGTGTGTGGGGGGAGGTAATATGAAGGGCCCTTGAGGGTCTGTCACCAGTGAGGTTTCCTGTGTGGTTTGTTATGGTGCAACCACAAGATGCTGGTTCACATTGAGACATGGTTTATATCTCTCTTTCCTGCTCCCCTTCCTTTATGACCTTGTTAGAGAACGCAGTAAAACAGTGAAAAAAGCAAATGAGAGGAATTCACTTTAAAGCCCTGTTGTTGATTTGATCCCAATACACTTGCTAAAAAGGAAGCAAATTACATTCTAATGGTCTGAGTAGCTGATCCCATCACTTTATTTTAAATACTAGGCTATGTTTTGAATATTTTACAGTTCAGAAGGATAATGGCATTTAATAATATTTCAACGCCACGGTATCATAAAAAGAGAGACTGTTTCATTTGGACATGGAATAAATTCCAAGTTCAATAGTTCTATTAGTTTTGTGTTCTGAATTTCAACACGCGTTGTGCTATAAAGATTAATAAAGCCTAATATTCAGCTTGTTTATTTAGAGACCTAGCTATTGGTTCGATAGATCAGGTAGGCTACAATCAAACCCATCTTCATCACACATAAAATACGTGTCCTAAGCTTGGCTGCATTCTCTGGAGAACGTGAGTGGAGAATCAGTGAGCGCAGAGCATCACATAAATTTGGCCTCTATACCCGCTAATTGTGATGAAGCGGGACATTCGACCTGCATGATACTACTTCAGCGATAGATACTGTCTGTTGATGCCCCGTTTTTCTTCCACCCCTGGGGAGATGCAATGGACTCTTCCAGACAGACATGTCACGGTTGTTGCTTGGAGAATTGAAGCGCATTGGGAGAGGGGAAAGGCATCCTGTGCCTGCCATTGCAGTGCTGCCGTTTTGGAGCCGAGAGGACGGCACTGACTACCCTATATTATCAAACATTCAGCTGATCGGCACGACGAAACAGATTTGATGAAGGAAAATCCGAAGTCACAATAAAAATACTCGTAAGTGACCGCATTTGCAGATATTAGAGGAAAATACTGCATCGACACAGCGAGTGGCGTCTTGAGGCACTGGCTAGCTATTGCTAATGATACAGCGATTGCTTTAGCCAGTTAGCGTAATGCTAGGTAACATTCCGCCAAGCCTTCTCTCTAACGTTAGTTAATGAACTTTTTGACATTTAAAAATGACAGCGTGAACCTCTTTCAGGGAAAATCTATACCTGTAATCTGGCGCTGCGACAGCCTGGCGAGTATAAGTTTGGGACTATATTGCTGGTGGAATCGTTTGAAACCTGAACGTTAGCTTGAACCAGCGATAGCTCCATATCACAACATTAAACTTGCTTCACCGGGAGTAGCTAAGGAACAAAATGTCTGCCACAGCTGCCGACTACGAGGTGCGTTTCTGTCAGTATGTTATATCGGAATTGCCGCCATCACCTAACAGCGGTGCTGGGTTTTCGGCTGCCCGTGGCCAGTAACAATACATTTTCATTCATTTTAATCAAAACGAAACGCCTGGCAGTCATCCGGCTAGTTTAGCTAGGGAGCTAATTCACCCACCTGTGACGTTGATGCTCTTGTTAGCTGCTAGCTAGCTAAGCTATTGTTAGCGTTACCATGCGAACTTGCTGCTCACCTAGATAGTTGGCTTTTTGACGTCTTATATATTTTGTTTAATAAGAGGATTAAATGGACAAAGCATTGCGATACAGTGTATTGAGTGTTTATCAAAAAATACTATCATCGGCGTCTTCTTAGCAATGTGGTCAGGTTCGTGTTTACGCATCAAGCTGATGGCTAGTTGGCTGAATACAAGTCATAAATGATGAAGATGCACCTGTTGATAGTCTTTCTTGCTAGCTATCAATTAACGTCAGAGATCGTTACTATTTTGGATGTGAATGAATGAGCTACATTGGCTTAACCAATATAATAACTGTTAACGGTATTTCATGATATGCTAGTGAAATCAGCTTGCTCAACCTCGCAATTAAGTTAATGTTAAGTTAGATGTCAGCTCAGTGGCTACTTGTGTTGTCTCTGTTATAAGCATATTACAGATTGATTGATAGAAACTGATTGTTAGGTGTCTGGTTCATAGCGGTGCCATTGAAGCTATCTCAACTGTGTTTTTTATCACTGAAATATTGCTTGCACTTCCGTTATTAAGTTACCTTGCTAAGCACTACTATGCGATGGTCATTGTGTCTCGCTCCCTCTTAGTTGCATTCAGGAGATTGTTTTGAACATCATGGACTGTTGTAGTGATTTTATTTGTATTCACGATTCTGGACATTGGCCAAGCAACTCATGTTTAACAGCTGAATGATTATTAGAAAAAAATAATGGTTGCTTAAACATTGGGCCAGTGAGAAATAACTTGGTTGTCAGTAATGTCAATGGGCGTGTCATGCAACGGGCAAGAGCGCAGACCAACAGGTGTAGTCCGGTTTAAAAACCGGTTTTGCGTTATTGAACTTGGTCGAGCCAGTCCACCTACTTTATCTTGTTTTTATCGACACGCGAGCTTTTGAGACTAGTGTCATCGACCCCCCCTGTTTGGTTTCAACAGCTTCTTGATTTCCAAATCACAGTAAAGCTGTTCTATTAACTTATGACTTCAGATTATTTGAGCAGCTTTGTTTTCTCGTGTTGGGTAGAACCCCTCCCCTACTCCCCCTAGCACTGTTTGTAATGCACTTAAGCTTAAGTACATGGGGGTAAGCGTTAAGCCTGTATCATATGTAGTATTTTGGCTTCCCACAGTGTTTCACTCTCCTCTGGTTCACTGTGGCATCTGTCAGCACAGCTGTAAGCAGCGTAGCCAGAGAGCACCTTGAATCGTGTGCTGTTACCCAGCATCACTAGGTTGAATCGTGTGCTGTGTTACCCAGCATCAGTAGTTGAATCATGTGCTTTTACCCAGCATCAGTAGGTTACCCAGCATCACTAGGTTAAATTGTGTGCTGTGTTACCCAGCATCAGTAGATTGTGTGTTGTGCTGTGTTACCCAGCATCAGTAGATTGTGTGTTGTGCTGTGTTAGCCAGCATCAGTAGGTTGTGCATGAAGAGAAGCAAGTCAACAGCCAAGCAGAATCATGAGTGTCCATGGCCGTGGCTGTAATGATTTGTTTTTCTGGTCCCTTGAGGTGAAGGAGGAAGTGAACTTTGTCTTTGCCTTTGAACTGAAATCAATTCCTGGAGGTCATGCAGTGATGTTTAGAAGCTTTGCGCTATTTATTTATTTATTTGTTGTTTAAATCTTTTAAGGTGATTTGCAATCCGCATGCATTGTTGAGAATGACGTTGTGAATGACATTGTGACGTTTGTCTGTAGGTGCTAATGACCTGAACACACACATACACACATTCTCAGACTAGACTCATCATTCAGGGCTGTAGGTTTTTTTGTGTGTGTGTGTGCCTGTAGTCTTGAGCCCACTCTGAGAATTAGTATGAAATACATACACACAGGCACAGTTATGACAGTTATGTGCTGTTGGCTGTGTTGTGGTGGCATCCGGAAGCTGTGGTCCTGCCTGAAGAGGTGGACAGCTGCACTAGAGTAACATGGACTCCAGACGATGGGGCTGGTTTGGTCTCTGTCTCCTATTCTCTCTCTTTCTCTCTTACTCCCTTTATCTCCCCCCCCTCCCTCTCACTCTCCTGTAAGCCCCTTCAGCCAGTGGGAGAGTGAGGCAGTGGGCATGTTGATTTTTTTTTTTTTTTTTAATCTCCTGAAAGAATGAGAGCGTTGCCCTTCACTGCAGGACTGCATGGGAGGAGGGCAGTGCAAGCCAGCGTCCACATTCTTACGTGAGCCTCACATGCAAGCTGGCATCCACATTCTTACTGACTGAAACTTTGTTTGAGTCCCCTAACGATCAGTCACTGCACTGTGTCTGTCTGTTTCTTTCACTTCTTTCTTGTG
Source organism: Alosa alosa (assembly GCF_017589495.1). Classification (NCBI taxonomy): domain Eukaryota; kingdom Metazoa; phylum Chordata; class Actinopteri; order Clupeiformes; family Clupeidae; genus Alosa; species Alosa alosa. Next base: position 21,095,059 of record NC_063199.1, read on the forward strand.
TGTGTGTGTGTGTGTGTGTGTGTGTGTGTGTGTGTGTGTGTGTGTGTGTGTGAGAGGCTATGCAGTAATGGTAGAACTCCCACATTACACCTGGTGCAGATGCACAGACCAAGGCTGTAATCTAACCAGGGGCTCTGCATGATAACGTGGTCATTGACCAAGGCCATAATCTAACCAGGGGCTCTGGGAACTCGCAGGAGTGGAGCGGGAGCGACACACTATGATCGCAGGGCCTCTCTCTCTCTCTCTCTCTCTCTCTCTCTCTTTTCTATCAGGCGATACTGCAATTATCACAGGGCAGGACTGTAGGGAAAGATTAGAGAAAAAAGATGGAAAGGTATTTAGTGGGTCTCGTTGTGTCCATCTCTCTCTATCACACACACCATCAGGTGACCTGCTTTGCTGGGAAACTTGGATCTGTAACTTTCACTTGTGGATCAAGAGATTATCCTCTCTGTGTGTGTGTGGGGATAATAGAACAAATATACACTTTTTGTCTGCAGACTACAAAGTATTTGAACGTTCCCTGGATGAGCGAGTGTGTGTGTGTGAGAGAGAAGGGGAGCGCTCCTGGTCCTGCCATTGCTCTGAGGCAGGCAGAGCAGACGGCCTCACACACTCTGACCACAGGCACTCGGCCATCACACACCGAGGGTCCCGCATGGCAGCTTTGTGTGTGTGTGGCCCTCACATTCTGCTGGTTTTGAAGGGGCTCGAAGTGGAGAAGTGTGAGGGAGCACCATTTCCATCATCTCTCTCTGTCCTCTCTCTCCTCCTCTCCCTCATTCTCTCTCTACCTCACTCATTTGCATTCCCTCTCTTTCTCTCTCACTCCCTCATTCCCTCTCTCCCCCTCCCACTCCCTCATTCTCTCATTCCCTCTCTCTCTCACTCCCTCATTCCCTCTCTCTCTCACTCTCTCATTCCCTCTCTGTCCCCCTCCCACTCCTTAATTCTCTCATCCCCCCTCTTTCTCTCTCATGCCCTCTCTTGCTCCTACTCTCCAAGCTCAGAGGGTTATGAATAATTGAAATGCTGTTGTGTGGCTTACCTTTCGGGAGGGTGGAGGGAGACATGGAATCATCACCTCACACAATTTAATTTCTCTTTTCCCCTGCCAGACTCCAAGAATAGACCAGTTGGTGTGTGCCATCCCAAAATTAGACTGAGACTAGAGTATGTGTGATTTTACTCCAGGAAGAATTTGTGTGTGTGTGAGAGAGAGAGAGATCTTACTCTAGAGAGAATATGTGAGTGTGAGGGAGATTTTACTCCAGGGAGAATATGTGTGTGTGATTGTACTCCAGAGAGAAGACAGTTTCTGCATCACCTCCCTGCTGGTGGCCAGCTTGTGGACTTGGATGCAAGAAAGCAAAACCATTCATTAGGCTGTCTCTGTATGGCCCAGTCTGCGCATAACACAACATGTAGCTAGTCCAGACTTGATGCAGCATAACAGATAAACATCAGATACTGCCATCGGGATATGTCATATACATTTGTCGATAGCCGATACCAGTTAACAAGGCTGCTATGGGCCGATCCTGATGTTGGGCAGTTATATCGGTGCATCTCTATTGTGGATATGCATGTTTGTGCTGTGATTTCATTTCAGGACTGTTGCAGAGCAGGCTAATCAAATGAATGTGCCAACTGGTGTGTGTGTGTGTGTGTGTGTGTGTGTGTGTGTGTGTTAGGGGTCGACCAAATATCGGCCAGGCCGATTATTAAGGCCGATATTTAGCATTTTTATAATAATTGGTATCGGCCATTTTTTCCGCCGATATTGAAATGGATAAACAATGAAACGCGCTACTTTGTCTGTAAAGCGTCTCTCACTGGCTGCATTTGCTACTCTGTGGTCAAGAGCATTGTCCCGCCCACTACACCGTCTGATTTGTTAGTTAGCACGAATGCAGCCAATCAGGAGCGAAGGCTGAACAAAGAGAAAGTTTCTCACTGAGGCAGACTGTAGACTGGACTTCAGCTGTACGGAGCTATTTTTCAAAGGTAAGGAAGAGCCTACCTTACATTGCTGAAGTTGCAATGAATCACAATAATCTACACTGAAGTTACAAAAACACTACTTTGTAAGCTATTGTCTCTTTGATCCGGTTCAATAAGTAAAGCACCCACTTCCTTCATTTAGCGAATTCCCGATTGATGCACGTTACTGATGCTGTTTACTAGTTAGCCTACAAACTCGGGTGCTGCGCGTCGGGAGTTCTCTGCCTCTGCCTCGTCCGTTAATTGTGAATAACGGGACACCTCAGAGGACATAGTACATAGTAGACAAATCCTAAATTATGCGAACGTCAAAAAGTCTAATTGCTCCTTATGAAATGGACTGTCAGAAAAGACTACATGCATCCAGGGCCAGCCGTAATTTAATCCGACCTGAACTAAATCGCGTCCTCAGCTGGCTATTAACGTGCCTTTTAGGCTCTCAAAAGTGTAGCTTATAGCCTACATATGAACACAAATTGCATGCTTAAATAGCCTAAGAACTATTTTAAAACTGTTTTGTTAAACTATTCAACCGTAACTTGCCATCACGCATGCACCTCTTCCTCTCCCTCTCTCGTGCACTCATACATATGATGGCAAAGCATCCTCTTTGTGACAGGTCCCTTAACAAGCACATAGCCCATTGTGTAGGCCTACTCTAGGAAAATAATTGCTATCAGCTCTTGGATTAACATGATACACAGGATTTACACTTGCAAGTGATGCAAGTTGATAGACAATTGTGTATTAAAAGAAGAAAAAAAAGTTTTCATAATTTAAATGCTTTTGAATTAAATTTTTGCAGCATATCGCCTTTACTATCTAACCCCCTTTTTGACAACTGACATATCGGTTTTACATATCGGTTATCGGCCTCCTGTTTTGGTAATAATTGATATCGGTATCGGCCCTCAAAAAACTATATCGGTCGATCCCGAGAGTGGGTGTGTGTGCGCACAGCATTTCCCCATCTTTGATCCCCATCAAGCACGTTGGCTTGTGTTCCCGTCTACTGTTTTGCATAATCTACAGGAAAGCTCGTAGTCGGAAGAGAGCCGTCTCCCTATGCCTTGCTGAGGTCACTTCCTCCTGCGCTTGCTAGCCCTGAGCAGCAGGCCTCACTTTGGGGCCAGTTTCACTGCGCTGGTGTGATGAGGCCGGTCACCTCTCTCGGACCACGCCCCCATGTCAGATGTTTACCTTCAAACTGCCTCAGATCAGCCTGACTGGCTCCAAACAAACAAAGGTCATGTCATCTGACTGTCCCCCTCTGATGGGTCAGCAGCAAGCGTCCTCCTCCTCCTCCTTCTCCTCTTCCTCCTCCTGAGTGCCAGTCTGAAGCAGAGCTGCTCCTGAGAGCAGTGAGTGGGCATGGTCTCACACACACACACACACGCTGGACCATGAGAGCAGTGACTAGGCATGGACACACACACACACACACACACATACACTGGACAATGAGAGCAGTGAATAGGCATGGACACACACACACACACACACACTGGACCATGATAGCAGTGACTGTGAAACTCCTCTGCCCATCCGCTGATACTCTGACGTCATGTGTGTACTCAGAGGTGTGAGTGTGTGAACTGAGAGGCCACATTCCTCTGCTGTCACATATTAACCACCTGTGTGAGTCAGTGGCATGCGGTAGGGCGTCGCCGTGCCAACGGCAGGTGTTGTCGTTGCTGCAGCGTAGCTACGGCTGTGTTGTAATGCCGCCCACGAGACGCTGAGCGATCACTTCCCAGCTGTTGACTGAACAGGAGCCTTTAAAAGTCCCAGAGGGGTCAGAGGTCATCGGAGACATGAGAGGTTACTGCACGCCACACTTCCTGGTGTAGTATTACCCATAGGACAACCCCTAAGCCGCCAACACACACACACACACACACACACACTCCATCAGACTCCCTGATGGACAGGAAACTGAAGAAGCTATGTTGCTGTGCTGCTGTCCTGGAGAGCTGAAACCCAATCTTCTGTGGGTTAGCATGAGCGTGTGCTGTCATTCGTGTGTGTGTGTGTGTGTGTGTGTGTGTGTGTGTGTGTGTGTGTGTGTGTGTGTGTGTGTGTGTGTGTGTGTGTACACACGTGTGTGAAAGGCTCCTCTTTAAGTGCCTGCTCCCTTTAAGTGCTCTAATGAATGAGACAGAATCTGACTGGGATTAGATTGATTGGATTAGATTAGACACACACACACACCCAGCCCTGACTGCTGGATTGGGTTCGCTGCCTCCTTCACTGAGTTCTGTGTGGTCATCCCAGTGGGCGAACCACCTTTAGACCTCCACGTGTGTGTGTGTGGGCATGGGCATCCCACCTTTAGACACCACGTGTGTGTGGGCATCTCACCTTTAGACCCCTTGGCTCCTCCTGAAACGGGTCTGCAGCCTTTCTGAGGCCAGTCACACGACATCCACATCAAAAGCTCTCCTTTGTTGATGAAGACCCTGGCGTCGCTCACACAGGCCTCCCTGTCCATGCTGTAGAGTGTACCCCCGCGTGCGTGTGGGCGAGGAAGGGAGAGGGGGATGGAGAAAAAGCAAGAGAGAGATGAGGGTCTAAGTGGGGGAGCGTGTGTGTAGATGCCTGCTGTGCTCCTGTAGAGTGTGTGTGTGTGTGTGTGTGTGTGTGTGTGGGGAAGGTGTGTGTAGATGCTTGCTGTGCTCCTGCATGACACTGCTCATCAGCACATTCCCCGACACACACACACCCCTGGAGCTCATTGGGAGCGGACTCCAAGACGGCCGGCACCAGGACCCAAAGAGCATCTGTCTCAGACACGAGAGGGATCTCTGGTTTTTCCCTTTTCAGCCAGAGATGTTAAGGGACGATGAAGTGACCCCTCTAAACACGCACACACACACGCGCACACACACACGACTAAATACATGCTAAGCAAACTGCCTGAGATGGCCTGTTCGCAGCACAGTGTGAAGAGGAAGGGTCTGGGAGTCACCACCGGATCATGTGTGTTCTAAGCTGTGACTTCCAACAGTCAGTGGTGTCTGGTTGAGGGGCAGTGGAAACAGCTGAAGGTGTGTGTGTGTGTGTCTGTAAGGGTAACAGCAGGCTTGGAGCAAGAGGGGCCACAGATGCACAGCTCTGAATTTAGAATCTGCCCTGAGAGAACACACACACACACACACACACACACACACACACACACACACACACACACACACACACACAGTCTTCATCCGTTTCCATGCCTCTGTCCTCCACGTGCACTTATTCCCTTTTCTCTGTCTGTCTGGCAGAGCTGTCCTCATGACAATGCTGATGGTCATGAGGAAGATGAGGCTCACAGGGTGCACCTGCCTGCACTCGGACACACACACACACACACACTTTTGCCAGTGCTCCTGCTGAAGCTGGTGTGTGTGTGTGTGTGTGTTTAGCCCAGTGGAGACAGTCTCCTTCTCTACTGCAACCTGAGCGCTAATCATTACATATGGGCCCATTCTGATACCGCAGCGTCAGCACCGCCCTGCTATTTATAGTGTGTGCACACACACACACACACACACAGAGAGCAAGCTTCACTTGAGCTGTCTTTCAACAGCAAGACAAAGGGCTCTGGTAAAGCTACATCCACCACTCCAGATGAGATCTGACTGGATTTGAATTTAAATTACATTTGGGGTGTGTGTGCACTGTTTCTTCCTACTTTGGTTTCCATGTGTCATAAGCTCAGTGACCCCCATCCCCCCTCTCACACACACACACACACACACACACACACACACACGTCAGAGGAGACTCATCAGTCATGCCTAGAAGAGGTTGTGTTGGAATGTGTGTGATACCTCTGTAGGACAGAGATGGTGTGAAGCATGATGCCAGTGCTGGACCATCAGTGACTGATGCTATTTTAGCATAACACACACACACACACACCCACACGTACGTCTCGGTGTGGGGAGCAAAGGAAAAACACACACACAGCATACTGACTGATCATTATTACCTACAGTATGACCTTGGCACATGCCCCCTACTGCTATGTATGTGTGTGCGTGTGTGTCAGGAACATCTGCATAGAGGTGTCTCTGTGTGTTATGCAGAGTAGCACCCTGGTGACCAATCAGCTGGAAGGCTTGCAGCACACTTCAGTTCCCCTCCTACACCTGAAGCTGCAGGAGCTCCTGCTGCAGTCAGGCATGCATGTGTGTAAGTGTGTGTGTGTATGCTTGTGCTGCAGTGTAGCATTTGTTTGTTTGTTTGTTTGTGTGCGTGCGTGCGCGCGCGTGCGCTTGCACTGCTGTGTGTGCGCACATGCGCTGTAGTGTAGCGTGTGTATGTTTGTGTTCTCCAGAAACGTGAATAGCATGGCATCATTGAAATGAAGCAAAGAATGGTCGGTCATATTGGCCTAATTGAAGAGATGTGCACTTGGTGATTGTACACACACACACACACACACACACGTTTTGTTTACTGAGCAGACAATCAGGTCTTGCCAAGTAGTCGCTTCACTTTTCACTGAGTGTTTGCCAGAAATTACACACTCCACAGACTGGCGTCACCAGTTACACACACACACACACACACACACACACACACACACACACACACCAACACTCCACGCTCTGTAAGAATTAAAGGGAGATACAGCAGTTTACCCTGCAGCTGGGTGTTCTACAGCGCAATCTAACACTGCTACAGTGTACACACACACAGCTTTAGTAAGTGTGTGTGCGTGCGCTTGCCTGAGAGGACCCTGGCAGGGCCCAGACCATGTGGGTCAGGAGTCTGCTCCTCACTCTCAACTCACTGCACTGGGGCTGGTCTCTCCCTCTTTATTTCTTTCTTTCTTTCTTTCTTTCTTTCTTTCTTTCTTTCTTTCTTTTTTTCTCTCTCTCTCTCTTTCTGTCTCCTCTTCCTCCTTTTCTCCCTCTTTCTCCTCCCATTCTCTCTCTCTCCCTCTCCCCCCTCCCCTTCTCTCTCCTCCCTCCCTCCCTCTCTCCTCCCCTTCTCTCTCGCTCTCTGTTTGGCTCGGGCATGTGGGGGTAGCGTATGTGTGTGTGTGCGTGCTGGAGCAGCGGGACAGGGGTGCTGAATTAGCGAGAGGCTCGTGTGTGTGTGTGTGAGGAGATTCTTCTGATGTGGACGCAATGAACCACTGTAAGTACAGCGTTCCTCTCTCGTTCTCACTCTCTCGTTCTCTCTCTCTCTCTCTCTCGCTCTCGCTCGCTCGCTCTCCCTCGTCTCTGTGCTGTTGGTTTGCCGGGTGCTCAGAGCTTTAGGTGTGTGTGTTGTGTAGAGTTTACCAGGCGTTCAGACCTGAAGTGTGTGTTGTGTAGGATTGGCCGGGCTTTCGTAGCTGAGGGTCGTGTGTGTGAGGCTGTAGTAGTCTGCTGTAGCCTCTGCGCTCTGCAGCAAGCTGTAGGTTTAGCGGCGCTGCTAGCATTAGCTTTAGCCTAGCATCATAAAACTTTGCCATCTGACCACTGGCAACACACACATTTTAGGCTTGTGTTTTTCCGTTGTTATGGCTATGTGACTGCATGCCTTTGCCTGGTGTTGCTGCCAGTCTCTGTTTCCGTTGGCGACACGTAGCTCTGCATCAGCAGCGGTAGCGTAGCACCTAGTGCGTAGCTCGGCGTGTGTGGAATGACACCAGAGCCTCTGGGGAGACCCCCCTCCCCCACCATGCTGCTACATGTCATCGCCATTTGAATACAGTAGTGTTGAGGTGCGAGTGTGCGTGCGTGCAGGGGGAGGGGGGCATTGGACGTTTAGTAGGTGTCAGCATTCCGTGACGCATCTTTTGCAATTTCTGAGGTGATCGATCATCTTGCTCCTACTAAACATCTCGGCGGCTCTGCTGCTCAGGGTGTGTGTGGGAGAGATTTGTCTTGCCTGTTTTAAATTTGCATGATTTGATTGCTGAAGTACAAACATGGCATTGCTCATCACTGTCACAACCTCTGTTTCTGCACAGACATGCTGACACCTCTCTCTCTCTCTCTCTCTCTCTCTCTCTCTCTCTCTCTCTCTCTCTCTCTCTCTCTCTCTCTCTCTCTCTCTCTCTCTCTCTCTCTCTCTCTCTCTCTCTCTCTGCGCATCACGGCTGCTGTTCTCCAGCATGCAGCACAGAGTGGTGACACGAGTTCTATTTATAGTGCCTGTCTTCTCTAGTGAGGGGCATAATGTGCTCCACGGCCAAAATTAAGTAAGACCCCCCCCCCACCACACACACACGCAGCTCCACAATGACTCTGAGCCATGAAACGTCCAATTAAACTCTCGGCTCGTGAGCTCCTAGTCATGCAGAAGAACACTGAGAAGGGCAAAAACACAAGGGTGTGTAGAGTGTGTGTGTGTGTGTGTGTGGACTGAGGAACAGCAGGAGCAGCAGACAGGCCTTTACATACACGCATGCACACAATCATACCATATATATATATATATATACTCCTACCTAAAATACACGCACACACAGTAAACAATAGACAACAGCACAGAGTAAAGGTACTTTCTACTTGTTGGGGGCTCTTTGTTTCTCAATTCTGAGGGTCTGTTGAAGTAGAGACATTGATGTTTTAGCCCTGGTCTGTGTCTGCCGATGTTAAACGGTGGGGCCGTATATCTGAACGACATAACCGGTCATATGGAAGTCCGAATTTAGCCGGTTGTTCTACTACTCCACCCTACCCCCATTATTATGTAAATGTGCTGTGTCTGAACGAGGAGTAGAACGTGCGGTTAAAATTCACACCTAGCGAGAGGGCGTGTTGGTGACGTTTCTTTCGTGCGTCCATGTGGTTAGATCTGACTTAAATGCCAGTGTTATGATGGAGTGGCATAGTGCTGTCCAGAAAATCTCCGACCTGGAAAGATGCAGACATCACGGAGCTACTGTCCATGAGGGCATACAACATTTTGATAGAACACATGAAGGGAATGGCACGTTGTAGCCTACAAACAAATTCAAAAGACTGAATCACCATAAGCAGAAGGCGCTGAAAAGGCAGTAGCCTGCAGCGACGTCGTTGACGACAATAATAGGAGTATTTAATAAATTGTTAGCCAACACGGTTTTCTGTTCATTGATAGCCTTCCCATATGACTTGCTGAGCTCGCTGATATTTGTTGAGCATATATATATGCCTAGAGAAAATGAAAACGAAGAAAACCCAACTTTGTTCCAAGCATATGTAACCCTTACGTAAATGCAATAGACACATGGGGAGAGGATGCTTTTGGAAAAAAAATAAACCATGAAAAAACGAACAACTTCACTGTTATGTCAGTATTTTGTTTGTTGCTTAAAAACGTTGTATGATGGCCTTGAAGTCTTGAGTTGGCCTACTGAATTGGCTGGTAGCCGACCATAAAGTTTGTGCATGCTCTCTCTCCAACGCAAACCAGATTGTGGTAGGCTACACAACGTTGAAAACAGATAAATGTTTATTCGAAGCACACATACAAATACTGTAGGTTAATTTCAAGTGCACTTACACTTACGTGACTACTTCAAGTATTAGCCTACGCACAATAGATTTCTCTTCTTTAGCCTACATAATGTAAACAAAAAGCAGCTGTGACTGGCAGCGGCCGCATATATTTTGCGTCATAACTCGCATCTTGTGAACTCTACAAGCCCCCACCCCTCACTCGACAACCACACAGAGATTCTGTAATGTGCGTGTATGTCGTTCACACATACGTCTGTATGAGGTCAGTATAAGGTCCGCAGGTTGGCATCATATCTGAATCGTCCGAAGGGTAGGACCTCCGTTTGACAAACCTCTGCATATACTCCGGAGGTTATATCTGAAAGCGCTGTCTGTGTGTGTCTGTCTTTAGAGGGCAGGCGTGGACTGACAGAGCTGACTCCGTGACCCTGAGGGCCTCCTCTGAGGCTGGGCAGTGTGTGTGTGTGTGTGTGTGTCTGTCCCCTGAAAGTGTCCAGAGAGACATAAACACACACACACAGCGATCAACTCTCTGTCTTCTTTGAGGCTGGGCACACACACACACACACACACACACACAGATCCAGTGACCCTGAGGCCTCCTATGAGGTCAGGCACTGACCCTGCAGGAGGTGACCAGAGACAGACAGGCTGTCAGGCTGTCGGTGAGACGCCCAGAGAGGTTCCTACCACGCTGACCCGACAGAGTGCACAGGGACACGCTTGGGCTGTCGTGTCGTGTCATGTCATTGTCGTGTGTGTGTGTGAGGGGTCAGCAGTCAGAGATTCCTTTTCTCACCTGTCCACCATCCTCCTTCTCTTTGCCGACTGCACCTGCTCTCCCATCTGAGATGGTGGACACACACACACACGCGGCAGGACCCAGTGTGACTGACACACTCCCACTGGTGGAAGTCAGTCACTGAAGCTGTCTGTCCAGTATTCTTTTGCAAGATGAAGGAAACTACTCAGAACAAATGTGTGCAATAAGGATGAGATGGTGAACACAAACACACACTTTTCAGAACAAATGTGTGCAATATGGTTGCATCTGCGTTGCTGTTGGAACACAGATGTGTGTGTAACAGACGTCTAGCTCACTGGTGGAACACAGATGTGTGAGTGGCATGCAGATGTGTGTGAGCTGCTGGCTCCGTGCTGCGGCTGGGCTGTTAGCGCTCCTCCACCACTCGGGCCATTAATTGTTAACGCAGTGAGCAGCGAGCGGCACTCCACACGGATTCCAGCGTCCTCTCTGCTGTGTTAGGGGGAAATTGGGCAGAAACGGCCAATGGAGCGTTGGCATCGGCAGCTCCCCTGAGATGAGGAGTGAGAGAGAGATAAGGTGAGCGAGAGAGAGGGAGATGGAGAGAGAGATGGATGATCTTTCCTGGTTTCCACACAGCAAACGTGTTGGTCGGACCGCGGTCACAATGACCCTTGATGACCTCTCGCAACCACGGCAAAGCAGTGCAGTCCACCTGGACTAGACCAACAGCAGTCCTCTGAGGGTCCCTGTGAGGAGTCCAATCAGTAACGCAGGGAAACACACACACAGGAAGGGATACCGTCAGTAGATGGGGGCTTCCTTCTCCTCAGATGACCTGCTCTACACCAACTCGTCACTTCCTAGGTGTTAGGGTGTGTGTGTGGGGCTGGGGCTGGGGGTTGGTGTTAAAGGAGAATTCCGTTGTGATATTGACCTAAAGTGTATTGAAACATGATACCGAGTGTGAACGTATGTCTCATAGTCCATCTCGGCTTGTCCCCTGCACTCCAAAATCTGGCGCTAGTTAGCCGATGCTACCAACAGCTTTTTTTCAATAGTGGTGCTTCGCATCGGGCTAGCCATGCAAATAAATCGCTGTTTTACACCCATTTACGAGGCTCAATGTATCTCCACACTTCATTGGTAGACTTCCGAGGGCCCTGACATTTAAAACGAGACATTGAGAACTTTGAAAAAGCACTGGTGGTTTACTTACAAGACGATTTATACAGACAGTATCTTCACGAAGTTTAGTGTTTGCAGCCATCTTGAATTTAGTCACGATAAGTCGAGCAACGAGTAAGAATGAACTGGTATGATAAGGGATCAGATTCCAAAAATAATTCAGTGGAAATGCATGGATTCCAGTTTCTTCCAGTAGCAGCAACTGGAATCCATGCATTTCCACTGAATTATTTTTTCAATATCACACCGGAATTCTCCTTTAATGGTGAGGGGGCTAAATGGTTGAAAACGAAAGTATGAAAGATTTAGTGTGGTTCTGAATCAAAGTGGGCCTTAATTAGCTTTTCGCCTGCCGGGTGGGAACGTGCCCCTAGCCTGGAAAAAGTGCATAGAGTCTGGTGACTCACTACTGGGATTCGTTTCCAGCCCTTGCATTGTGACATTCACTAGCTTTGATAAGGCTGGACTAATGATTTCAATCACATTGATCAGAGATTACAAATGTTGTTCTTACTTTGCATAAACTTTACAAACTGACAATAAACAGCATCAACAGTCAGGAAACAATGTATGTGGGTCTACTTTTGCTATAAATAAATGTATTTATTCATTTTTCCAACTGCATTCTTTTGGATGTTTGCAGGTGTTGCTGCTACCGTTCATCACAATAGGTTTCGGTTTCGCCTTCCCCTCTCGTTGCTGATTGGCCTGACATTTTTTTGTCTGAGGGAAACTGTTATGAAATATGGTGTTCCAGACTAGATCTCCCTGAAAAAAGATCTCGGTGGAAAGGGCCAGGCGAACATGCCCCCCACCAACCATAAATTCAGACAGAATGGTGCAGAGTGCTTCAGCCTCAACGCTTTAACCGTTCTAAGCAACCTGAAGACCAGCGCATAAATCCTGCCCCATACACACACACACAAATGCGCACGCACGCACACTCAGAGCCCCAAAAGAGCATGTTTTCCCAGCAGTGCATGTATTTTACATCTGGTTTATGAATATTCCGTGTGTTTATGTGTTTGTTTATGTTTGCGTGAGTGTAGTGCTTGTTTGTGAAGTGGAGTGTTGTCGGTGAGTTTGTTAGGGCCTCCCCAGACGGGTGCTATGCCTCTAAACTTCCTGTTGCTGTTGGTTTGGGGGAAACAGCTGACTGGAGAGTTTCTCTCAGTTGAGGCTCTTTTTGGTTGTGTTTTTAACAGATGTCTTTGGGGGTTGTGTGTTGTGTGTGTGTTTTTTTTTTTTTTTTAAACTTTGCTTTGGTATGCTACAGGCTTGTGATTGGCTGCATCTGGGAGTGTGTGTAGCCCCCCAGGTGAATACATGCGCGCGCACACACACACACACACACACACACACACAGAGCTAGTCTGGAGCTAGTAGTAGGCCTCATGCAGACATCTGTGAGGGGGGCTATTGTTACAAACACACACATATACACATGTGCACACATAACTAGTACCAACTTCCTTGTTGAATTGAATAGTTTGTTGTTTACTTGTTTGCAACATCCAAGCAGCTCCACATAACTCTAATGAGTTCTCTTACACAAACACACAGAGTGCTCACACACTCCCATGCATGCACACACACAGCACTCCGACTCCCACACACGCAGCACTCAGACTCCCATACACACAGCACTCACACACTCCCTCACATACACATTCAGCCCACACACACTCCCACGTGCACACACAGAGTCAACACTCACACACACGGACACGCCCCTCCTCAGTATTGATATGAATCCAAACATTCACAATCGTCCAAGTCAGTACTGTTGTTGGCGGCACATAGAAGACAACTGGCTAAATTGCTATTAAATCCAGTTAGCATCAATTGGATGCTGCACAAATTTGTTGCATAATAATAATATCAATATTCTATATTCATTTATATTTATATTATACACGGCTTATTTTTATATGTACACCCCTAGTCCCCCGTCAGACAGCCACCACCTTAACACCCTAACACATTTCCTGCGGGAAACACTGCACACACGCAGTGAGGAACTCCCCCCGCACACACACGCAGTGAGGAACTCTTTTCAAGCATGTACACAGTAACACACACACACACACACGCACACACACACAGTGAGGAACTCTTTCCAAGCATGTACACAGGCACACACACACGCATGCGTTCACGGACGCAGTGAGGAACTCCCTCCGCACACACGCAGTGAGGAACTCTCTCCAAGCATGTACAAAGGCACACAGTAACACACGCACACGTGTGCACACACACACACACACACAGTGAGGAATTCGGCCCAGTCTTCTCCTGTGGTTCTCTGTGCTCTGGCCAATCAAACGATTTCCTTTTTAATCAGAGAAGCAATTTGGGCTCAGTCCTCAGAGAGGAAATCGTGTGTGTGTGTGTTTGTGTCTTGTTTATCTGCAAATGGAAAGATTCCCACTGAGCTTTCCTCTCGTCTTGGCCCTCTCTGATGCTGCAGTGGACCCCTGAGCAGCTGGCGTGTGTGTGTGTGTGTGTGTGTGTGTGTGTGTGTGTATGTGGGCTAGTGCGTGCTCTAACGAAGCGGTATAATCTCTGCTGAGGGTCACAGCTTTTTGGCCCTGTGTGTGTGTGAGAGACGTGATGGGACGTCCTGTGTGTGAGAGGGAGACCTGATGTGGCGTTGTGTGTGATGTGATGGGGAGCTCTGTTTGTGTGATCAGGTGCTCTCTGTGTGAGATGTGATCGCAGTGCACTTCTGAAGAGGACACGCTCAATAGACATTTGTCATGCGCTCTCTCTCTCTCGTGCGGTGTTCTTTATAGCCAAGGACCTGAAATTATGGCCTCCAGCCTCCGCCTAACTTACAGGTGCAATATTTCACGTAGCGCTGCGGCATTGAGAGACTAAAGCAACTTTGATTAATATTCTCGCTGCGCTGGACACTCTGCCTGCTAGTCCGCAGGGCGTGAGGACGCGTCGGATCGCAGGACACTTTCTCTGCTGGTCCGCAGGGCGTGAGGACGCGTCTGATCGCAGGACACTTTCTCTGCTGGTCCGCAGGGCGTGAGGACCCGTCTGATCGCAGGACACTTTCTCTGCTGGTCCGCAGGGCCTGAGGACGCGTCGGATCGCAGGACACTTTCTCTGCTGGTCCGCAGGGCGTGAGGACACGTCTGATTGCTCAGACCATCACACAGCCACAGGGCTGCAGAGTTAGTCTCAGCCACTGCAAACAGTCTTTAGCGTTCATTATTCATGTGCTGTTAAATACACAAGGAGCACACTTCCCCAAACGGTCGGTCGGTCTGTCTGACCCAAATAGAGTAGCCCCTGGCCAGCACTGGGCTCAAATAAACAAACTGCACCACCAGAGCAACACAGAACTTTAATGCCTTTGTACTCGCATTAACAACATGTGCTGCACCTGTGTGTGTGTGTGTGTGTGTGTGTGTGTGTGTGTCGCCAATGATGGGACACCTCCCTGCCTAACCTAGCAGCACCAACACCGACTGAAGTGTTTTTGTTTGTGCGTGCATGTGCGCGTGCGTTATGTGCATGTGTGTCTGCTACTGTGTGTTTGCTGGCTGTCACTCAGGGCTTTTCTGCAGTGTTGCTGAACTCTCCACTTTATGCTATTTGTGTTTCCTCCCCATCACTTGGCTGGCTGGGGTGTCAGTCTTGGCTGTCACTCTGTGTGTGTGTGTGTGATTGGTCCTCCCGGCGGACTGGTGCATTGTGATAGCTCTGAGTCTGTGTGTGTGTGTGTGTGTTGGTCCTCCTGGCTGACTGGTGCATTGTGATGGCTCTGTGTATGCGAGAGTCCCTAAAAGTCCCCAGAGTTGTGTGTGCTGCCAAGTATACTCTGCTCTTCTCTCCTTCCTCCTTTCCTCTTCCTCCTCTCCTCTCTTCTCTTCTCTCCCTCCTCCTGTCTTCTCTTATCTTCTCATCTCTTCCTCTCTTCTCTCCCTCCTCCTCTCCTCTCTTCTCTTCTCTCCCTCCTCCTGTCTTCTCTTATCTTCTCTCATCTCTTTCTTCCTCTTCTCTCCCTCCTCCTCTCCTCTCCCTCCTCCTGTCTTCTCTTATCTTCTCTCATCTCTTTCTTCCTCTTCTCTCCCTCCTCCTCTCCTCTCTTTTCATCTCTCCTTTTCCTCTTCTTTCTCTTTTCTGTTCACTCATCTATTCCCCTTCTCGCTCTCTTTTTCTCTCCTTTCTTCTCTCTCTCCTGCGCTGCACTGCAGAAGCGAGAGCATAAATAAATGAATAAATCAATGCTTTAAAAAACATCTACTGCCTGCGGAGGGTATGGCTCCTTCAGCTGTTGCCTCTGACCTACATGGAGCGCGCGCACACACACACACACACACACACACACACAGACAGACAGACCTGTTGCAATCAAACACGCACACAAACAACATATAATATTCACACGCCCACACACACAGATGGGCACTTTTAGAACACACACACAGACCTGTTGCACTCAAACACACTCACAGACAACATATAATCACACACACACACACACAGACAACATATAATCTCACACACACACACAGACAGACAGGCACTCGCAGAACACACACACAGACCTGTTGCACTCAAGCATGCACTCTCAAACAACATATAATACACACACACACACGACTGTGATGTTGCCACTGAAGGACCCAAATGATGTCCTGGTGATCTCACTTTGTTTCTCTCTGTCTGTCTGTTCCAGAGTGCAGTAATGGAGGAGACCGTAATCTGGGAACAGCACACCGTAACTCTCCATAGGGTAAGACCACGGCTTTACTTACAGGACTCTTACAGCTCTCTCGGCTCTCTCGCGCGCCCCCCCCCCCCCCCCCCTCTCTCTCCCTGTATATCCATCTCTGTGCCCTTGGCTCTTCCTCTCTCTCTCTCTTAGCTGCCCTCTCTCTCTTCCTCCCATTTATCTATCTGGCCTCCTGTTTCTTCCCTCCCGCTCTCCTTCACTTTTCTCCTTGTTCATTTCTCTGCTCTGTCGTTCTCTCCTGTCATGGCTGACCTTGCTCTCCTGAGGCTTCATCTCTCTTTTCTGTCCTCCTGTTCTTCAAACGCATCTGCCCATTTACTGGAGGTCGTTTTGATTTATGCATTTGCATTTCAGATTGTGAGTATTTGTAGAGATTTGAAGTGTGTGTGTGTGTGTGTGTGTGTGTCTGTCTGTCTGTCTCTATCTGTGTTTGTGCGTGTGTGTGTCTGTCCCTACAGGCACCAGGGTTTGGGTTTGGGATCGCCATCTCAGGTGGGCGGGACAACCCCCACTTCCAGAGCGGCGAGACGTCCATCGTCATCTCAGATGTCCTGAAGGGTGGACCAGCCGAGGGCCTGCTGCAGTAAGACTTCCTGTTTCCAGTTTGAGGCACGCTGGACTGAACGTGACAAGTCTAGGTCCCATCATGTTCCCATCATGCCTTAGAGTAGAACGGGTTCTCATCATGTTCTAGAATACACAGAGATCTCATTCTGAAGAGTAGACCGGGTTCTCAAAAGTACACGGAGATCTCATGTTGTAGCGTAGGCTTGGTTCTTTTCTTAGTAGTTCAAAAGTGATGAAATTTCGACATCAGGATCTGGGGTCCCAGTTGTCCAGTGTAATGACCGTTTGTGTTGCCCTTCTCCCGTGCAGAGAAAATGACCGCGTCGTCATGGTTAACGCCGTCTCCATGGACAACGTGGAGCACGCGTACGCAGTCCAGCAGCTCCGAAAAAGTGGCAAGAACGCAAAGATTGTGAGTATCTTTTTCATATTCATATGTGCTCCACGACACTGAGCTGGCGGGTACACTTGGTGTGAAGCGAAGGCTGACCGTGTCATATCCTCCCCAGACTATCCGTCGGAAGCGTAAGGTGCAGATCCCGATGGGGCGCCTGGGCGAGCGGGAGACTATGTCGGAGCACGAGGACGAGGACAGCTACGAGGACGAGATCTACGAGGTGCGTAGTGGCCGCAGCGGCCCCAGCGCCTATAGCGCGGGTCGGCGGAGTGGCCGCGGTGAGAGGGGCAGCATCGGGCGGCGCGAGAGGGAGCGCGACCGCGAGCGCAGCGGCTCTCGCGAGAGGAGCATGTCCCCGCGCTCCGACCGCCGCTCCATCACCTCCAGCGTCCCGCCACGCCCTGCCAAGGTCACGCTCATCAAGTCTCGCAAGAATGAAGGTGAGGCTCACACACTCGGGGACGCCAGCTGCAGCCAGGGGGGTCACATATCTGATGGGACTTTGTGTGTGTGTGTATGTATGTGTATATATATGTGTATGTATATATACTTGTTTGTGTGTGTTGGTGCTTGCCGGTGTGCAATACAGCTGTATGCAGTGGTCAACCCTGTGCTCTTTAACCCCTCTCTATGTCTCGCCTTTGTTTTCCTCTTCTCAGCTACAAACCTCCGCTCCATAGTATTGTCCTGTAACACAGTGTGTGTGTTTGTGTAGCCCCTGTTCCATTGTGATATACTGTGCTATGCAGTCTAGTTCGTGTGTGACCGTGCATGTGTTTTGTCCTTGTGCTCCAAGGTGCTAATGTGCTAATAGGCTAACATGCGATGTGTGTTTTGTGTGTGTGTGTGTGTGTGTGTGTGTGTGTGTATCCGTGTTTGACTCCGTAAGCAGAATACGGGCTTCGGCTGGCCAGTCACATCTTCGTGAAGGACATCTCTCCCGAGAGCCTCGCGGCCAGAGATGGAAACATCCAGGAGGGAGACGTGGTGCTCAAGGTGAGAGAGAGAGAGAGAGAGAGAGAGAGAGAGAAAAAAAACAAACACTAGATGTATAGTAGATTAATCTGATTTAATCTGCCGCTGAATCGTGTTATCATTATCATGGGCAAAGTATTGCAACCGTATCAATTTGTGAGTTACTCTGTGATTACCAGAGAGAGCGATCTAGAGGAGAGCAGGAGGTTGTGTTCTAGAGGAGGGAGAGCGGGAGGGAAGAAGGGCGAGCGTGTTGTAGAGGAAGCTGAGAGAGAGGGAAGGTCAGAAATGGACGACGAGCTGAAGGTTACACAAACCGCACAACGCTGCTACCAAAGCTTAGCATCCCACCATGCTGTCAAGGCTTAGCATTCCCCCATAATAACACAGCTTTCTTAATAGCATGCACTCATGCTAAAACAAAGCACACTTCTGTCCCTTTTCCACTATGGGGTAAAACCCCGGTGTCTGGGGTAAAGCCTCTGACTTTTTTTATTTCCCTGATTTGATGCTGAACCGAGGCCACAGGCCAGACGGCCTCAGGACAGCCCTGGAGTAGGACTTTTGGAATGGAATGCGATGCAACAATAAAGCTGGATACATTTAAAAACAGACCAGTAGCATTTATTCAGGGGTAAAGCGTTGGTCCAGCCCCGGTCCTTAATGGAAAAGAGCCATTAATAACACACACTCATGCAAATAGCATATATATGCCAACATGTGCATATCTGTCTCCCGCCCTCTGTCCTGCAGATAAACGGCACGGTGACGGAGAACCTGTCCCTGATCGATGCGAAGAAGCTGATCGAAAGGTCAAAGGGCAAGCTGAAGATGGTGGTCCAGAGGGACGAGCGGGCGACCCTGCTCAATATCCCCGACATGGACGACAGCATCCCCTCTGCCAACGTGTCCGACAGAGACGGTATGAACCTGTCCCAACTTGGGCAGGGCCGCATGCTAACCCCTGAGGAACTCCACGCTAGCTCACTGTTTGGTCAGTCAGTTAGCGCTTCCCTCTAGTCATATTCACCCAGCATATTTCACAGGATTGGACGCTGGGCTTGTGTCTGTGTGTGTGCCTAAGCATGCGGGTTGTTGTGTGTTTGTAGATATTTCAGACATCCACTCAGTGGCATCTGATCATTCCAACCGTTCCCATGAGCGGCGCCGCAGCAGCCGCTCTCGCTCCCCCGACCGCCGCTCGGAGCCCTCCGACCACTCCAGACACTCGCCGCAGCAGATCAGCAATGGCAGGTATGCGCACACACACACACACACACACACACACACACACACACACACACACACACACACACACACACACACACACACAAGCAACTTTCCACTCAACGCACACATTCATCAACTGATCAGGATGGGTCAGAATCCCCACACAATCACAACGAATGAACACACAGCTGCACACTCCACTCTCCGCCCTAACTTGTCCCACTCCGTCTCTCTGGTCTCTGTGCTGCCTGTGTGATGTGCTGTGACGTCCAGTCCCTTCAGTAGATGGAGGATGCTGTAAGTGTGTTGTGGTGACGGTCATGCCTGTAGGTGTGTAGCGTAGCGTAGCATAGCGCCTAGCTGCGTTAGCATCCCTGCTGAGCTCCGTAATAAAGGACACATGGCTATCTGGACTGGGGGCGTGAAAGTGCCACTCTGGAAGGATCGAGAGGGATATGTGGACACCTTAATCATCCTCTTCCTCCTCCACAAGAGAGTGTGTGCGTGTGTGCGTGCTTCTAGCTAAAGGAATGTGTAATGGCTATCCAGCAAAACTTCAGTGTGAAATAGAAGGCAGTTCAGTCTTCTCCTCTCCTCTCCTCTCCTCTCCTCTCCAGCATAGCGGCGTAGCCTTATGAGTCAGTTAATGTTGGTGTGTTTATGTTTCAGGCATGCAGGGCCTTTCTTACACAGAATCCTCCCCCTGTAAGTCAATTCATTTTGTGTGTGAATGTTTTTGGTGCCCGCAGCCTTAGTGAGCGTGTGTGTGTTTTTGGTGCTCGGAGCCTTGTCTATGTAAGGCCCTGAGTGAATTTGTTTGTTAGTTTATTGATTGATTGATTGATTGATTTATTTAACCTCAATATAACCTGTGGCTCACTGTGATGCATGCAGACGTGTGGTGTCCAATAGGAATGCTTGTGTGTCCTCACATGACCTGCTGTGATTAAGCAACCAATGAGAACTCTGCCCATGTGCTTCCCCACATAGATATTAGAAAGCTAGATACCGCATTGGGCTCCAGAACGTACGTAAATAGCGACGCCATCTTGGTGGGGTCAGCAATCACCGGAGACCAATGAAGGAACATGTGACTGACTGGAAATCAGGCAGGTGTCTGTGATTGCCTGCAGATGTTGCCCATAGACAATAAAGGTGCTGCCCCCACCAAAGTAATCTCATCGCCAGTACAGTCAGTACGCAAGTACAACTGAGCCCTTACCGCCGGTCACATGTATGTTTGTTTTTAGTCAAAGCTTGCCGGTGGGTTTTCCGGAAGCTTGTGGCTGTGTAGGCTTTAAAGGGAGATTGACAGGTCAACAACCAATCACCGCTGTCAACTAGTAGTAGAGGCCAGTTAGTTTGCTAACTTGCAGTCGTTATATACAGTGCTTGCAACGTCACACAACGTTTCAGACCGGTTTTGGGTTTGCAATAACAACTTTTTTAGAATGTACAGTGTATTTCTCACAAAATCCAAGCATAAAAAAGCCTAAAAATTGACATTTATCTGCAAATACGGCCATCTCTGACTCTGGGCTCCATCTTGATTTATTTTGAGAACTGTCTTTGTTCATTAGCATAACCGCAATTGAATTGGCTGGCGCTCATGCTGCTGCCTGAAAATGTGAATATTTCTCAACTTTTGACTCGAGCAACGGAAGTGAAGCGACATCACGCTCTCAACACCACTCTTGGCCAGGCCTGACGCCAGCCCATAGAAAGTGAAGGAGAAGCGGCAGAGTTGAAGCCTTCAACGCGTACGTGTGACTGGGGCGTTAGCGTTTAACCATGAGCATTTTAGCTGTTGGCGTTTAGCGTTTAGCTTCTGCCCTTAGCATCTACAGCGTTAGTGCCGATTAGCCCTTAGCGTCTTTAGCGTTTAAGCCGTAGTTGTTAGCGCATAGCTGTTTGCAATGTGTAGAGGACATGCTGCCCCAAGCGCACACACACCACCACCACCACTAGGAGCAGTTCAGCAGGGATCAGGGCATTCTGGGAAGGGGGGGGGGTTCTCTCGGGTGTCTTTGGTCAGGACTACAGAAGAATCTTTCATGCTGCTCTGTGCAGCCTTGTTCCCGACTGGCACCCCCGAGGGTGGAGTGGGTGGGCAGAGCGGAGCGAGGGAACAGAGTGATATTAAGAGGCGATACACAGAGAGGAACGTAATGAAGGCGATACAAAGAGAGGAACGTAATGGAAGTGATATGAAGAGAGGAACGGACTGGTAGCGTTTACAGTAAAGCACTCTCGTCACCTTCCTGACCTCCCTGTGAAAAGAGCCGTCATGGACACACAAAACATCAGCCACACACACACACACACACACACACAGAGAAAGACCTCCTTTCACTGGGAGCCCTTAAAACACATCATGAACACACAAAAGATCAGCCACACACACACAGATAAAGACCTCCTCTTACTGGGAGCCCTTAATGCACATCATGAACACACAAAAGATCAGCCACACACACACACACACACACACACACACACACACACACACACACACACACAGATAAAGAACTCCACTTACTGGGAGCTACTGGGAGCCCTTAATGTACAACATGAACACTCAGAACATCAGCTGGTCAGACAGGCACACACACACTCATAAAGGTCCTCTGTGGGGCAGTAGGGGCAGATAGCTCCACACTCAGTGGGGTAGTAGAGGGCAGTTGCGTTGCTCACTGCTGTGTCTCCTCTGATCAGATGAGCTGGAGCCGTCAGGCTAAATATAGAACAGCGGAGGAGGAGGAGACGCAGCAGAACCCTGACCTTCACATGTACAGGCCCCATCTCTCTCTCTCTCTCTCTCTCTCTCTCTCTCTCTCTCTCTCTCTCTCTCTCTCTCTCTCTCTCTCTCTCTCTCTCTCTCTCTCTCTCTCTCTCTCTCTCTCTCTCTCTCTCTCTCTCTCTCTCTCTCTCTCTCTCTCTCTCTCTCTCATGTACAGGCCCCAACACTCTCTCTCTCTCTCTCTCTCTCCTCTCTCTCTCTCTCTCTCTCTTCTCTCTCTCTCTCTCTCTCTCTCCTTGCTTTGCCTTCTATTTTCTGTGGAGTGTGATGCTGCCTGTGATGTGTTTCACTCCATCATTGCAGAGCTAAGCGTGTGTGTGTGTGATGTGTTTGATGAGTCCATGATGCATGACTCCTTACTGAGCTCTGACACTGTGCAGATAGAAACATGAGTCTTCTGCTGTGTGCGTGTGTGTGTGCGTCTGCGTGCACACATAGACCCGAGTCTGGCCTGTGTGTGTGTGAAGAGAGATGGAGAGCTGATTGTGTGTTTGTGTTTGGTTGCTGTGGCAGCCACAGGAGTCGTGAGGAGGAGCGCGTGTCCAAGGGAGCGCCCATCCCCATGCCCGCCAAGATGGTGGAGGAGACGCCCAGACAGGAGGCCCCTGCCCGCCAAGACAAGCAGCTGCCGCCGCTGCCAGGTCTGACACATGCTCAACACTCACACTCACACACTCAACACACACACCAGATGTGTGTGTACATTGTGACATGATGGTGTCCGACACATCCTACTGTGCCTGTCTGACCTCCTCACTGAGGAAAAATGTGTGTGTGTGTGTGTGGTTGCGGCTGCTGTGAGTGGTATTTTCTGACTGGCTGTCTTCATGCTCCTTAGCTGGATTGGCAGCTCTGTTGACCCTCAGATTGTAATGGGACTGTATGCTGAAAGGCTCTATGTGAGTGTATTTATTTGAGTGTGTGTGTGTGTGTGTGTTCCAGAGCCCAAACCTGTGTATGCGCAGCCTGGCCAGCCTGATGTGGACCTGCCCGTTAGCCCTGCAGATGCACCTGTGCCCAGCGAGACCCCCGACGACAGCATCCTCCGGTAAGACACACACACACACACACACACTAAACACACTCAGTTACTGAATTGCATGACTATTTCACTGTTGCTCATTCCTTTTCATAGTCTTCTAACTTTGCTATCGTGTGTGTGTGTGTCTGTCTGTCTGTGTGTGTGTGTGTGTGTGTGTGTGTGTGTGCACATCCTAGGCCCAGTATGAAGCTGGTGAAGTTTAAGAAGGGGGAGAGTGTGGGCCTGCGTCTGGCCGGAGGGAACGACGTGGGCATTTTTGTGGCGGGCGTTCTGGAGGACAGTCCTGCGGCCAAAGAGGGGCTGGAGGAGGGAGACCAGATACTCAGGGTGAGTGTGTGTGTGTGTGTGTGTGTGTGTGTGCATGTCTGACTCACTCGCTCACTGACTCTCTCTCACATTCTTACTCATTCAGTCACGTTCTCTCTCGTCTCAGGCATACACACACACACACACACTAATGGTGGAAGTGTGGTGTCTGTGGCAATGGTGCAAGGTGCCCAGCCCAACACTTGAGTGTGTGTTCCTTAGTGTGGTGTCCCATAGTGTTGGGGTGTGTGTGTGTGTGTGTGTGTGTGTGTGACGGGACAATTAGCCACCGTCACGGCAGCGTAGCGCTGCCTTCATTTAAAACACTGCATGTATGTTTGCTTGAATGTATACGTTTGTTGAATGTGTCTGTGTTTTCTGGTTACCCTTATACCGTCTATATTCATCAGTCAAACATGTCATTCATCATACCTTTCCTCTGTTGCTCCCGTAGTTGTTATATATAGGCCTCTAGTTAAAAGAAACACTACGGCACGCTATGCGCTAAAACTACATACAACACCACAACTCCCTACAGTTTAAAACATTCACCATTCAATCACGTTACGTCTGTTAAAATAATCACACTATGTCATGTCTTAAATGTTTAGTTTATTTAGCTTTAGTCATTACATACAATGTCATTATCACGTCGTTACATGTTTGTCCTACCGGTGTCCACTGTCCGGCCTCAATCATGGAAATACAAAACGTCCGAGGCTTTACAGACACCGGGGTTTTACCCCATAGTGGGAAAGGGCCATTAGTGTTGGTGTGTGTTAACGTGCCATTCTACATCATATTAATGGGGCTGCTCCAGAGGCCTTATCAGTGTAGCCATCTCCAAGTGAAGTGTGTGTGTGTGTGAGATCTCGCTATCATAACAGCAGTGATGGGTGCTTTAGAGCTGATGGATGATATCATCAGGACACTAAAAGTCACTGGGGGACCTGGGTTGTGTGTATGTGGAGGGGGTTTATAGCTGAGCTTTACAGGCACTGGAGCGGCAGTAGCTCTTTTACGACCGGTACATATCCCAGAATTCCTCTGCACTCCCCCTCTCTCTTTCTCTCTTTCTTTCTTTCTCACTCACACTCACACTCTCGCCCCCTCTGTTCTGGGCCCAGCCAGATGCCTGCTCTTTACAGGGTGGTTTCCTAGGTGATGATGTGACCCCCCCCCACACACACCCCCTCCCCAGTCTGGTAACCAGCCAAATGGCTCCACATCACAGCTTTTTTTTTAATCCTTTTTAGGTGTCTGCATGCATCTTTCTCTCTCTCTCTCTCTCTCTCTCTCTTTCTCTTTCTCTTTCTCTTTCTCTTTCTCTTTCTCTTTCTCTTTCTCTTTCTCTTTCTCTTTCTCTTTCTCTTTCTCTTTCTCTTTCAATGGAGCACACACACACTCTTCACTCAGCTCATGTACTCAGAGTGGGACTGTGAGTGGGACACATGGCTGGAAATATCTAGCAAGCCTTAACACTCACCTGCATTTTCACACACACTCACTGCCACCTACTCACCTTCGACACATTTGCCCTGTGTGTCCCATCAGGTCAATAATGTGGACTTTGCCAACATCATCCGTGAGGAGGCGGTGCTGTTCCTGCTGGACCTGCCCAAAGGAGAGGAGGTCACCATCCTGGCCCAGAAGAAGAAGGACGGTGAGCATAACGTTCCTTCCTCCTCCTCTTCTTCCTCCTCTTCCTCTTCATGCGGCTCCTCTTCGTCCTCTTCCTCCTCCTCCTCCTCTTCCTCTCTCCATTGCTTATCCATTCACTCCTCCCTCGGTGTGTGTGTTCCTCCTCTGACCACTTCCTGTCTAAGTCCTGCCTTCCCATGATGCTCTGCTGCAGTGTACCGGCGGATCGTGGAGTCGGACGTGGGTGACTCCTTCTACATCCGCACGCACTTCGAGTACGAGAAGGAGTCTCCGTACGGGCTGAGCTTCAACAAGGGCGAGGTGTTCCGCGTGGTCGACACACTCTACAACGGCAAGCTGGGCTCCTGGCTCGCCATCCGCATCGGCAAGAACCACCAGGAGGTGGAGAGGGGCATCATCCCCAACAAAAACAGGTGTGTGTGTGTGTGTGTGTGTGTGTGTGAAAAATCATCTCCAACAACAGCAGGTGTTTTTCCCTGTTGATCTCTCTTCGTGGTGTGTGTGTGTGTGAGAGAGAGTGACCTGTATCCTCTCCAATAAGATTCTCCATCTCTTCCGTGTGTGTGTGTGTGAGAGAGTGACCTGTATCCTCTCCAATAAGATTCTCCATCTCTTCCTTGTGTGTGTGTGTGTGTGTGTGTGTGTGTGTGTGTGTGTGTGTGTGTGAGAGAGAGAGAGTGACCTGTATCCTCTCCAATAAGATTCTCCATCTCTTCCTTGTGTGTGTGTGTGTGTGTGAGAGTGACCTGTATCCTCTCCAATAAGATTCTCCATCTCTTCCTTGTGTGTGTGTGTGAGAGAGAGTGACCTGTATCCTCTCCAATAAGATTCTCCATCTCTTCCTTGTGTGTGTGTGTGTGTGTGTGAGAGTGACCTGTATCCTCTCCAATAAGATTCTCCATCTCTTCCTTGTGTGTGTGTGAGAGAGAGTGACCTGTATCCTCTCCAATAAGATTCTGCATCTCTTCCGTGTGTGTGTGTGTGTGTGTGTGTGTGTGTGTGTGAGAGAGAGTGACCTGTATCCTCTCCAATAAGATTCTGCATCTCTTCCTTGTGTGTGTGTGTGAGAGAGAGTGACCTCCTCCCTCCAATAAGATTCTGCATCTCTTCCTTGTGTGTGTGTGTGTGTGTGTGTGTGTGTGTGTGTGTGTGTGTGTGTGTGTGTGTGTGTGAGAGAGTGACCTGTATCCTCTCCAATAAGATTCTGCATCTCTTCCTTGTGTGTGTGTGTGTGTGTGTGTGAGAGAGAGTGACCTGTATCCTCTCCAATAAGATTCTGCATCTCTTTCTTGTGTGTGTGTGTGAGAGAGAGTGACCTGTATCCTCTCCAATAAGATTCTCCATCTCTTCCTTGTGTGTGTGTGTGTGTGTGTGTGTGTGTGTGTGAGAGAGAGAGTGACCTGTATCCTCTCCAATAAGATTCTCCATCTCTTCCTTGTGTGTGTGTGTGTGAGAGTGACCTGTATCCTCTCCAATAAGATTCTCCATCTCTTCCGTGTGTGTGTGTGTGTGTGTGTGTGTGTGTGTGAGAGTGACCTGTATCCTCTCCAATAAGATTCTCCATCTCTTCCTTGTGTGTGTGTGTGAGAGAGTGACCTGTATCCTCTCCAATAAGATTCTGCATCTCTTCCTTGTGTGTGTGTGTGTGTGTGTGTGTGTGTGTGTGAGAGAGAGTGACCTGTATCCTCTCCAATAAGATTCTGCATCTCTTTCTTGTGTGTGTGTGTGTGTGTGTGTGTGAGAGTGACCTGTATCCTCTCCAATAAGATTCTGCATCTCTTTCTTGTGTGTGTGTGTGTGTGTGTGTGTGTGTGTGTCCCTCAGGGCGGAGCAGCTGTCCAGTGTGCAGTACACACTGCCCAAGACCCCAGGCGGAGACCGGGCCGACTTCTGGCGGTTCCGCGGCCTGCGTAGCTCTAAACGGAATCTGAGGAAGAGCCGGGAGGACCTGAGTGCCCAGCCCGTTCAGACCAAGTTCCCCGCATACGAGAGGGTCGTCCTGAGAGAGGGTACACACACACACGCACACACACACACACACACACACACACACACACCATGAGAAGTAGAAGTGAAGAGAAAATGTAGATGAGTAGTAAGATCTCTAAGGCATCTCTGTCTGTCCTGTAGCTGGGTTCCTGCGTCCTGTGGTGATCTTTGGGCCCATCGCTGATATGGCCCGAGAGAAGCTCTCCAGGGAGGAGCAAGACACCTTCGAGCTGGCTAGTGAGTGACCACTCCAAACCCACTAAGTGTACACACACACACACACACACACACACACACACACACACAGAAATACACACAGCCCTCTCAAGACTGGGAAGGAAATGTAATTTACTTACATGTAGAAGAGTAATTAACTCATGCATTCTCTGGGGTCTCTCTCTCTCTCTCTCTCTCTCTCTCTCTCTCTCTCTCTCTCTCTCTCTCTCTCTTTTTTTTTTCTCTCTCTTTTTTTTTTTTTTTTTTTTTTTTTTTTTTTTCTCTCTCCCCCCCTCTTTCTATCTCCAGAGAGTGAGCCTCGTGATGCGGGGACAGATCAGCGGAGTTCTGGAATCATCCGTCTCCACACCATCAAACAGATCATAGACCGGGTTAGTTAGTCCCCCTCTCTCTCTCCTCTCCGATGCTGGTTAGTAGTTGCGTCAGGGCCTGATGCTGTTGCTGGTGTGGTGTGTCTCTGCAGGACAAGCATGCTCTGCTGGACATCACCCCTAACGCGGTGGACCGTCTGAACTACGCTCAGTGGTACCCCATTGTGGTGTTCCTCAGCCCAGACAGCAAGCAGGGCGTCAAGAACATGAGAACACGCCTGTGCCCAGAGTCCCGCAAGAGCGCCCGCAAACTCTACGAGAGAGCCCTCAAGCTGAGGAAGAACAACAACCACCTCTTCACCAGTGAGTTTGTGTGTGGGTGGGTGTGTGAGGGTTTTGAGAAGGGTGAGAGGCTCTGGTCTTGTTCTGCCCAGACCCCTGCCTGGATGGTGTCATCATGATAATCTGTGTTGTGGTTGTGTTTCCATAGCAACCATCAACCTGAACAACATGAACGATGGCTGGTACGGCGCGCTGAAGGAGACCATCCAGCAGCAGCAGAACCAGTTGGTCTGGGTTTCCGAGGGAAAGGTGAGGCGACACACACCTCTAACACACAAACACACACATCTTGCTGGACAGGTCCAACACACACCTCAAACAGAACCTGATAATCTGGGTCACTGTTCATTCATTTTCATCTCTCTCTCTCTCTCTCTCTCTCTCTTTCGCTCTCTCTTTCGCTCTCTCCCTCTCTCTACCCTGTTCAGGCGGACGGCGCTCCTGAGGATGACCTGGATATCCATGACGACCGGCTGTCGTACCTGTCTGCGCCGGGCAGCGAGTACAGCATGTACAGCACGGACAGCCGCCACACGTCCGACTACGAGGACACCGACACCGAGGGCGGCGCCTACACCGACCAGGAGCTGGACGAGACGCTGAACGACGAGGCCGGGGGCCGCCGCCAAGCCCGGCCATCACCCGCCAATGCGCCTGCAGGCACGACCCGTCATCAGGGCATCCGACCGGTTACCCGGATACCAGGTCGCCCCGGTCGTCGCCACCGCGCACAACCCCCACGTGCCGCCCGAACCACAACCACTCAGCGTGGGCTCCCGCATCGACCCTGCAGGGTTTAAAGGCCCCGCCCCGCAGCAGGTAACACACACTCACTCACTCACTCACTCACTCACTCATTAATACACACACACACACACACACACACACGCATTCATTCATTCATATACACACACTCTCGCACACGTGCACACTCATTCATTCATTCGCACACACACACACTCATTCATACACACACACAAAATCCCTACGCTCCAACTGAACCACAGCCGCTCATGTGTATCCATAAAGGAACATACTGAACACACTCTTTTATACACACTTAGACTTGTAGAATGTACAATGCAAAGCCAACACACATGGGCATGCCAACGCAACACCATTTGTCTAACACACACACAAATGCTCACACACACACACACACACACCCACACCCACGGGACAGTTGCTGAGAGTTGTGTGTGTTTTCTCATAGCACAGCAAAGTGTGTATGTCCTTGTGTGTGTGTTTCTGAAGGGAGTCTTAATGAGTGTGTGTGTGTGTGTGTGTGTGTGTTAGCGAGTCTTGATGTGATAGTGGCACTAATCCAATGACCAATGAATGCATCTGAATGAGCTGCTCAACTGAACGTGTGTGTTTCAGCACGGACCGTGTGTGTTCGCCCCTCTTGAGCATTAAGAGTGTATCTGTGTGTGTGTGCAGAGATTTAAGGAGGTGTGTGTGTGTTGAACAGTAAAGGAGTGTGTGTCACGCACACTGCAGGAGTGTGTTTGGCTGACTGGACATATTCACCAGAGAGAGAGCATACATCATCTGAAGGCCTCTCTTCCTCCCAGAGCAGAGAGGAGCGGGAGGGAACATGATGTGTTACTGCAGCAAGCGTGCATGCGCGTGTTTGTGAAGGAGCGTTATACTGCAGTGAGTGTGCTTGGCAGTGTCTGTGTGGTGTCTGTCTCTCTAAGGATGTGTGTTAGTTTGCGCTCTCTTTGGGTATTTGTGTGTGTGTGTTGTGTACATACCATGTCTGGATATTGTGTATGCATGTTTTTGTTCAGTTGTATGTGTAAAGATAGCTGTGTGTATGTGGAGTACTAGTGGGTGTGTGTGTGTGTGTGTGTGTGTGTGTGTGTGTGTGAGGTAAATGTGTGTGTGTGTGTGTTGAAGGATTTCTTTGTATGTGTGTCTTTAAGGTTAGCGGTGTGTGTATGTGCGTGCGTGTGTGTGTTGAAGGATTTCTTTGTGTGTGTGTGTTTAAGGTTAGCGGTGTGTGTATGTGCGTGTATGTGTTTAGGGTTAGCGGTGTGCGTGTGTGTGTGTGTTTTTTTAAGGTTAGTGGTGTGTGTATGTATGTGCATATGTGTGTTTAAGGTCAGCTGTGTGTGTGTGTTGTGTGTGTGTGTTGTGTGTGTTGTGTGTGTGTGTGTGTGTGTGTGTGTGTGTGTGTGTGTGTGCGCGCGCGCGCGTTTGTGTGTGTTTAAGGTTAGCGGTATGTGTGTGTGCTGTAACCTCTCTGCCCCGCTGCTCCACCGCAGGCTGAGGTTGTGGGCGTGTCCGTGTCGCCCTCCCTCCCCTCGCCTCCCGTTGCCGTGGCGACGTCCACAGGCCCCGCCTCCTCCTCCGGCGCCCAGCTGGCGGGTACGAGCCCATCGGAGCCCCTAAGCCCCGCCCCCGAACCTGAACCCACCCCCAGCCCAGAACCAGAACCCCTGACCCCTCCTCTCGACCCGCACCAGCCGCCTGCTCCCGGGCCACAGGTACCTGCTCTGCTCCAACGGAACCGCTCCGCTCCGGCCCGCGGCCGGCCAGCTGGCCCCACCCGACTCCCGAACCGACCCGCTCCACTCAGCACCTCCTGCCTGTCTCCTCCGCACTCGCTTCTGAGTCACTCCTCCTCCTCCTCCCCCCATCTTCCTCCTACTGCTACACCTCTGTTCTCACCAGCACCGCTATCTGCATGAGTGCTGTACCCACCTGTGTGTGTGTGTGTGTGTGTGTGTGTGTGGTTGATCACACTTTCAGACGCCGAGTAGAGCGTATGTGTGTTTGTTTGTGTGACTGTTATTCATGCACCATACAGAGCCCGAGAGAGAGGAGGGGTCTGGTGCATCTCTGTGCCTTAGTGTGTGTGTGTGTGTGTGTGTGTGTGTGTGTGTGTGTGAGAGAGAGAGAGAAGGAGGGGAGGAGAGCCTGTGTTCCTGTGCATGGCTCCTGACTGGTATGGGGTTTTTCCTAGAGCTTGGGGTGTGTGTGTGTAGTGGTAGAAGCACCTGGAATGCTGTGTGTTAGTGCTCCCAGTGGCTGTGCAGTGCTTTGATTAGAGGCTCATGTAGTGGTGATCTGGGATAGTTGCAAATTGAAAAGAGAATTAATTTGCAAGTCTGGACCTCTGCATGCGGCAGCCTGACCTGCAGACAGAGCTCTCATGGAGTCGTTATGCACTACTGCACTATAGGAGGTGCGTTACTCCTCAGGCACCTAACCAGGTGTGTTAACATGTGTTCGCTAAGGACTGGTTAAAGTCCAGCGTACCTCACCTGTGTGCATTAGCGCAGGTGAGGTGTCCTGCGTGCTGTCTGCAGGCGAGCTGTGTGGTTTGGTTGGCCCCTCAGGACTGAGCTCAAACTTCAGGTCGATCTGAGCTGCTTTCCTCATCTCAGCATTCCTGAGGGCTCAGCAAACCAGCCCCAAGCAGCCTGGGCAACTAGTATCGGCTTGAGCTCATGCGTATGGCTGTAGCGCCCTAGGCAGGCATGGGGGGGGGGGGGTACATGGGAGGGTAAGGAGGGTAAGGAGGGTACATGGGGGTGGTAAAGGGTGTAGACGGGAGGGTAAGGGAGCTATATGGGGGGGGGGGAGGTAGGAGGGTAGATGGGAGGGTAAGGGGGAGTACATGGGGGTGTTAAAGGGTAGAGGTTAAGGGAGGTATATTGGGGGTGTAGGTAGGGGGTAGATGGGAGGGTAAGGGGGTAAATAAGGGGGGGGGTAGATGGGAGGGTAAGTACTATCAGTCATGTAAAGGGTTGGGTGATGGGTGCAGCCATCCAGCACTGATTGGGTGATGGAGCTGTAGAGCCTCTCTTCCTGTAGCCTTCGATTTTTCTCTCCTCTTTTCCTATCCTCCTCATTTCTTTTCTCCTGTCCTTTCCTCTTCTCTTCTCTTCCTCTTCTCCTCTCCTCTCTTCTCTTCTTTTCTTCTTCTCCTTTTCTGTTCTCTTCTGTTTTCTTTTCCTCTTCTATCTTTTCTGGGATAATTTAGCAGGTTTTCCTGGGTTTCTTCTTTTTGATTGGCTAGATGTGGTTTCTGATTGGTTATGTGAGCTGTGTGTTTGACGTTTGTTCTGTGTGTGTGTGTGTGTGTGTGTGTGTGTGTGTGTGTGTGTGTAGATGTATAAGAAGGAGCTGTACAGCATGGATGAGGCGGTGCGGGTCAACCCCAGCATGAAGCCGGTGGCGCCGCCTCTTTCTGGCCAACAGGGGGCGCCCTACTCAGCCCAGCAGCCCTACCGTGACTACGACCCTCACCAGCCCTACGGTTACGAGCCTGCTGCGCCACCGCCACGATCGCACGCCTACGAGCCGCACGCCCACTACGACCCCCGCGCCCCCATCTACGGAGAGCAGCAGTGGAGCCCCGCCCCCTACGAGCAACCGGCTGCCCCGCAGCTGCCCTCTGCACTGCCCAGCAGCATGTACCACCAGCCCGGCTGGGCCACTGGAGCAGCGCCTCCCTGAGCGAGGCTCCCGCCCCAGGCGAGCCCCACAGCCCCACCACGCGGCCCTCGCTACGACGACGGACGAGCTCGCCATGCCAAGCCCCCTGGCCCCGCCCGCTACGAGGAGCCTCCGCCCCCTCCCCCACCGGCGGCCTACGAGGCGCGCTCGCCATACGAGCCTGAGCCCCACGCCTACCCGGCGACCGCGCGGTCACCGGACCCGCCCAAGCACTACTATGGCGACACGCCGCGCTCCGCACATGCGCTGGGGCCTGCCGGACGCCCCTATGGATCAGACGGCCCCCCGCACGCACACACCCACCCAGACACACACGCACGTCCCTACGGGTCAGACGCGCCGCCGCCACCGCCACCTCCCCCCAAACCAGAGACGCTGCTGTCGCCGGGAGACAAGCCCCTCCCCCCGCCACCGCGGGACGAGCCGGATGATGACCCGGCCATGAAGCCGCAGTCCGTGCTGAACCGCGTCAGGATGTTCGAGAACAAGCGCTCCGTGTCCGTGGACCGTGCCAAGGACGCAGGAGACCCCGGCGGCATCAGGGTAGGTGGACACGCCACTGCTATCTCTCTCTCTCTCTCTGTCTCTGTCTCTCTGTCTCCCTTTCTCTCTCTCTCTCCATCTCTCTCTTTCAGAAGAAGCGGATGGTAATTTTATTTATATGGATATAGACATAGTTAGGTCGCTAATTGCTACCTGATCAATTCATTTATACACACACTCTGTCCCTGTTAGTGCATCATCTTTTGAGTGAGTGTGTGTGTGATCCTTTCTGTCTTTGTGTTCTCAGCCCACTGATCTACCCAAACCCGTGACGACTCCCGGACCTGTACTCAAAGCCAACTCCCTTAGCAACCTAGAGCAGGAGAAGACTTCCTACAGGTACACACACACACACACACACACACACACACAGATACAGATACACACGCTTTTACTTGAATTGTAGGCTGCCTTTTGTAGAAGTGAATGTCTAATTTGTCAAAATTCAAGGAAAAGTCAGCTACTCAAAATTATAGACTTTACCTTGAATTTACCTTCCAAACTATTTCCTAGATGTTTTTTTTTTATTAAAGTGGACCTTGTCTAAATTTAGATGTTTTTAATAGAAGTGGACCTAGTATGACTAGATGTTTTTAATAAAAGAAGACCTAGTATGACAGTATATGTGATGTTTTTAATAGAAGTGGACCTATAATAATAATAATAATAATAATAATAATAATAATAATAATAATAATAAAGCTTTATTTGTATAGCACCTTTCATACACAGAATGCAGCTCAAAGTGCTTTACATTTGAAGCATGTAACACAATAATAGTCAGTCAGTCATTATCAATCACTTTTCTTTGCTGTTTATGATATACTCAGCAACATATCAAAAATATAGAAAATGACATCATAAGACTGGCAGCCTTAACCCTCTTACCCCCACAAGCACGCCATATGGCAGCTGTGGCAAGGAAAAACTCCCATATTCAGGAAGAAACCCAGAGCAGAACCTGACTTAATAGGGGAGCCCATCTGCTTCTGGCTGGCTAAGCCCTCAATAGTAGCAGATGTAGAATAATCTGAAAATGTAGTCTACAGGATAAGATGGAGTTAACTAAAAGCTTTCCTGTACAGGTATGTTTTCAGATCTTTTTAAAATATTTACTGAACTTCGCCTGCTTGATGTACAGAGGCAGGGTGTTCCATAGTTTGGGGGGCATAATGGATAAGCGCAGCTTCTCCACTTTGTTTGTGGAGCACTTTGGAGTCTGATTAAAAGATTAGAATTGGATGATCTAAGTTTCCTTTGTGGTTGATAAGATATTAAAAGCTCAGAGATATATGAAGGTGCTATGCCATTCAGAGCTTTGTAAGTAATTAACATAACCTTAAAATCAATTCTATAGGAAATAGGGAGCCAGTGCAGTTCAGCCAACACAGGGGTGATGTGTTCTCTCTTCTTAGTCTTAGTTAAAAGTCTAGCCATGAGAGTTCTGTATGAGTGCCAATTTCTTTAGATGTTTTGGGAAGACCAGTGAAAAGTGCATTGCAGTAGTCTAACCTGCTAGTGATAAAGGCGTGAATTAGTTTTTCTGCATCTTGTTGAGTTAAAAGGGCGCACTTTGGCAATGTTTCTCAAGTGGAAATAGGCTGTCTGAGTAACTTTACTGATATGGGGCTTAAAACTTAACTCTGCATCTAAGATGACACGAGGCTTGTTACTTTTGGTTTGACCTGGTGTGCCAAGTTCCCCAGATTACTAAGAATAATATCTAGCTTTAGTTTTGGTCCAACCAGAAGTACCTCTGTTTTGTCATCATTTAGTTTCAAAAAGTTTTTGCTCATCCACTGATTAATGGAGGTTAGGCATGCAGTGAGGGAGCAAAGGCCATCTGGGTTAGTTGGCTCCACAGAAAGATACAATTGGGTATCATCTGCGTAGCTGTGGAAGTTTACATTATGCTGACTTATGGCGTTTCCCAATGGAAGCATATATAGAGAAAATAGCAGGGGACCAAGGCAGCTCCCTGGGCCACACCAAAAGGCAAGTCATGTTTTCAGATACATGATCTCCTAGACTGATATAAAAAATCTCTGCCAGTAATGTAGGTTTGAAACCAGTTTAGAGCATTATCAGAGAGACCCACCCGCCAGCAAAAGCGGTGAATTAGGATGCTATGATCAATGGTGTCAAATGCCGCACTCAAATCAGAAGAATAAGGATTGAGACTTTGTTTGAGTCGGTAGCTAGTCTGAGATCATTGACTATTTTTACTAGAGCCGTTTCTGTGCTGTGATTTGATCTAAAACCTGATTGGAATTTTTCAAAGGATACTGTTTTTCGTTGAGGAAGGTATTTAACTGATTACAAACAACTTTTTCAAGTACTTTGCTCAAAAAGCGATAGATTTGATATAGGCCTGTAGTTGCTCAGATTGGTATGGTCAAGATTTGACTTTTTAAGTAAAGGTTTCACAACAGCGGTTTTAAAAGCAGTTGGAAATATACCTGTTTCTAATGAGGTATTTATTACCTTGAGAAAAAAGGGAGCTAAGCCATCATATACTTTTTTGAGGAATGTAGTAGGGATTGGATCTAAAACACATGTTGAGGAGCGGTTTGAGTTATAATTTTACCAAGCTCAGATTGAGTAATAGTGCTAAAGGACCTTAATTTTGGGGGGCTGTTTTTGGGTGTACTATCAAACATATTACTTGTGTTACCAATAGCCTCCCTTATAGAAATGACTTTGTTTTTGAAGAAGTCTGCAAATTCTTCGCATCTTAGAGAGGATGCCTGACTGAGTGTATCAAAAGGTGTTTGATGCAATAGCCTATCAATGGTAGAGAACAACACCCTAGAGTTTCCACTGTTTTCAGCAATTACCTTAGAGAAGTGGTTCCTCCTCTCATTCCGAATAGCTCTATTATAATTTGCAATTTTTTTTTTTTTTTTTTTTTTTTAGAATGGCACGGTGAACCTGTAACTTAGTTTTTCTCCTAGTATGACTCCTCAGGCTCGAAGGCCCACAGCTCCATCTAGTGGTTGTTTGGAGGAGCAGCAGGCAGCCTGTTGCATCGTGCTGTGCCCCCCCATTATATCATGTAGTACTGCTCCCAGGCGAGACACCGACCTCCTGACCTCACGTCTCTCTCTCAAACACACACACACACACACACACACACACCGCTCCACTCCACTCCACCTCTCAGACGTTTACTTTTCTATTATTCATTACACACTCCACTTACTGCCTGCCTCCTTTTCCATCTCCCTCTCTCCCCTCATCTCTCCCCCACGTGTGTGTGTGTGTGTATGTGTGTGTGTGTGTGTGTGTGTGTGTGTGTGTGTGTGTGTGTGTGTATGTAGGGCCCCTGAGCCCCAGAAGCCGCAGCAAAAGCCGGTGGCAGAGCCGGTGCGCACCAACCACTATGAGCCGGACGAGGACGAGGAGTTCTACAGGAAGCAGCTCTCCTACTTCGACCGCAGGAACTTCGACAACAAAGCGCCCCCCGCCAACCGCTTCCACGACCTCGCCAAACCAACACAGCTGGGGTACCCCTACTCCAGGTACACACACACACACACACACACACACACACACACACACACACACACACACACACACACACACACAATCTGACCGATTTAACTTGGCCACAATTCAGTCTACCCTAAACAAAGTTATGAATAGGAATTAGCAATCAAATTAGATCTAGATCAGTCACACAGGAAGAGTGTGTGTGTTTGTGTGATGAGTTTTCTCTGCTGCCATGCTGTTTCAGGGCGGAATCTGTGGACAAGAGCAGCCCGGTGGAGAAGCGATATGAGCCTGTCAGTCAGATAAGCCCCTCCCCCTCTCAATACGTCCCTCCGGCCCCACCCACATCGCTCCCCAAACTCAACCCCACAGACGGTGAGCATCTCACTGTGTGTGTGTGTGTGTGTGTGTGCACATGAGTGTGTTTACCATAGAAAGTAAAACCTTCACATATGTAATGTAATGGGACAATTTCTGCTAAATTCAGTTATTAGACCTCAAATAATTTCTAGAAAGGTGCTTGACCTTGAGACTACTGAGAATCTTTAGCCAATAGTTAACCATCAGTTCAGCCATTGGTTAAGTATCAGTCTGAACCCCCCTATTCCCCCTCCCTTCCCAGTGAGTTCAGTGCCGGAGCCACACAACTCTCCCAAAGCCAAGCCGGACCTGTCTGGCCTGAGGACCGTCCCTCGCGAGGACCCTGTGCAGGGCGGCTACCTGCCCCCCAAGCCCCCAGTCAACGGCACCGAGGCGCCCCCCAAGACCGCCCCCACCAGCTACAACCGCTACGTGCCCAAGCCCTACACCAGCTCGGCCAGGCCTTTTGAGCGCAAGTTTGAGAGCCCCAAGTTCAACCACAACCTGCTGCCCAACGACAACCAGAGCAAGCCTGGTGTGGGGAACCCTGGTACCAAGCCCCAGCTCTCACCACAGCCCGACCACGACAGCGGTGTGGACACCTTCACGCGCACCATCGACAACCGCTCCAAGTACCAGCACAACAACATCAACGCCCTGCCCAAGGCCGTGCCCGTCAGGTGGGTGGTGTGCAGGTGCACGTTCCCTCTGCAGGGGAGTCATGCCACAGATTTCATGCGTCACACTCACTCTCGCTCAAAGGCCAACGAGGACCAAATATATTTACTTGCTTACATCAAACTTATTCATAGCAAATATAGAATTATGTAGATGATGTCCTGTAGGATTATGAAGATGATGGCCTATAGTATCTGATATAGGATTATGTAGATGACGATGTCCTGTAGTATCTGATGTAGGATTATGAAGTAGTATCTATTAGGGCTGTAACGATACACCAACCTCACGATTCGGTTTGCACCACGATTTTTGACCCACGGTTCGATACGAATCTCGAATTTTTTTTTTTTTTTTTTTTTTGGAGGGCCCTAGACATTTTATTAAATAACATTTTAATAGTCTCCCTTAGAACACCAGAAGATTACAATATATCTTTTATTTTATATCCTTTATATTTTTCTGAATGATTAATATTAATGACAGCACACTTTATGCAGATTAGCCTATAGCCTAGGCTTAGCCTATCATAGTCTACTGATTGGACTGTTCAGTTTCCCCATGTGTGTTTTTAAGTTTCAAGATAATACTTGTTCTCCTTGGGACGGGCCCTTTTGGGAAACGTTGGTATTGAGATGATCAGTCAACTTCAATGCAAGAGTTGTAAACAAATATGTGTGCAGCAATGATGGCTAATGATGCTAAGCCCAGATTTAATAGTAATTTAGCTAGTCGTCTTCTATCGTCCTTGCTTTCATGATTGTGAATGTTTTATTTAAGTCAGCTGGCGTGTTCATTGAGCAGGGGAGGGAGGCCTTGAGAGAGGGCGGGGGCAAGGAGGGTTTACTTATATAATGTTTGGTAAAGTTGCACACATAGTCTACAATGAAAGCAAGGAGAGGTATGAAATTATTATTTATTTATTTGTTTTGGATAACGTAGGCTACGATAAGTAAAGCGGGGAGATGTGGGTTGCTTTTGCGGCCCGCGTAAGCTGCAAAGCAGT
This sequence comes from Alosa alosa, assembly GCF_017589495.1. Lineage (NCBI taxonomy): Eukaryota > Metazoa > Chordata > Actinopteri > Clupeiformes > Clupeidae > Alosa > Alosa alosa. Next base: position 21,133,613 of record NC_063199.1, read on the forward strand.
GCGTGAAACACTAGAAAGGGTGTGTCGCGATTCTGCCTTTTCACACCGCGACACAGTATCTTGGATATGAATGTCGCGATTTCGGGTTCGAATCGTATATCGTTACAGCCCTAGTATCTGTAGGGTTATCTAATGAAGATAATAATGTTGTTGTTGTTGTTGTTGGGGAGTCATGCCAGATTTCACGCATAACATTCTCGCTCACACAAAGGCAAACGAGGGCCAAATATACTAAAATACATATGCTTACATCAAACTTATTCATAGCAAATATAGAATTATGTAGCCTGTAGGATTATGAAGATGATGGTCTATAGTGTCTGATGTAGGATTATGAAGATGACTAATGTAGGGATATGAAGATGTTGTTGGATGATGTGCGCGTCACCTTCCTGTGCGGCAGCCCCAGTGCACTGGAGGAGGATGACGAAGACGACGGCCACACAGTGGTTGCCACGGCGCGGGGCGTCTTTAACTGTAATGGGGGCGTGCTGAGCTCCATCGAGACAGGTGTGAGCATCATCATTCCGCAGGGGGCCATACCTGACGGTGTCGAGCAGGAGATCTACTTCAAGGTGTGCCGTGACAACAGCATCCTGCCTCCACTCGACAAGGAGAAAGGTCGGTCGGTCACACACACACACACACACATACATCCCTACTTCTTATTCACATGCATGCACACCAGGACTCATATACACATACACCCTGTGTGTGGCAGGGTAATGTGCTACCTGTGTGTGTGTATGAAGTGTGTGTTGTGCTTGTTGGGGGAGAGACTGCTGAGCTCCCATGGCCTTGTGTGTGTGTGTGTGTGTGTGTGTGTGTGTGTGTGTGTGTGTGTGTGTGTGTGTGTGTGTGTGTGTGTGTGTGCGCGTGTGTGTATGTTCTTTAGGTGAAACGCTGCTGAGCGCCCTGGTGATGTAGTCCTCATAGCCTGAAATGTGATGTGTAACGTGTTTTCTGTGTCTTTGTGTGTCCTCCAGGTGAAACCCTGCTGAGTCCCCTGGTGATGTGCGGTCCTCACGGCCTGAAGTTCCTGAAGCCCGTGGAGCTGCGCCTGCCTCATTGTGCGTCTATGACCCCTGATGGTTGGTCTTTTGCTCTAAAATCCTCCGACTCGTCGTCGGGTACGCCGTCCCTCTCTCTGGCCTTCTGTGGGTTGCAGGGCAGCTGATCGGGGTGGTGGGGGGTAAATCTATCTGCTTGGGCAGTTTCGCTCTCTGGGCTTTTCACAGTAAACCGTACTCCTCGGTGGTGTGGGTGTGTTGGGGTTACACCTCTAGGTGTGGGTGTGTGGGGCAGTTCCAGAGTTGTTGGCGCGTGAGAGGCTCTGATGAGGGCCAGTAACCGTAGCCGATGAAACGCTGAAGATGATCAGATGAGCTGGTGATGCTCTGAGTTAAACATCCACCTCTAGGAGGTGCAGATGGTGTAGTCTCCTAAGCCAATCACAGGTCCCCAGCTCTGGAGCTACCCTGGGGATTGGGTCATCAGTGTGTCAATCACATAGGTGTTGTCCAGGAACAGGGCTCCTGTGGGCCTGTGACCAGAGTCCTACCTGAGCCTGATGTCTGTCATGATGGTGCTCCTCCTGATCACCTGGAATGTGTGTCTGCACGCGGTCTAGGCCTGATCACCTGGAATGTGTGTGTGTGTGTGTGTGTGTGTGTGTGTGTGTGTGTGTGTGTGCGCACTGTCTAGGCCTGATCACCTGGAGTGTGTGTGTACACACCGTCTAGGTCTGAGCTCTGACGGCAGTAGACCCCCGTGCTCATCGAGCGCGGCGCGCGCAGTAGACCCTGTGCCCGCCAGTGTGAGCACGCTCATTAAGCCGCACCTGTGGTCTTAATGTGTCTGCCTTCTCTCTCCTATTCAGGTGACCCCAAGAGCTGGCAGAACAAGGCGCTCCCCGGCGACCCCAACTACCTGGTGGGGGCCAACTGCGTCTCTGTACTCATCGACCACTTCTGAGGAGGCCCACACTTCGGTGGCCTGTTCCGCCGCATGAAGCTACCGCTGGGAGGGGCACACATCCCTGGCCCCTCCCCCTACACTACGGGATTGGCTCCTCCCCCTGCTCCAGGGAATTGGCTCCTCCCCCATTCAGTGAAGTATTCTCCCCTCTCCCTTTCTCCAATCTCATTTTACGCCCAAAAAATGTTGTCGTCGTCGTCGGGGGATGGATTTGCCTGGCAACCGCTCCTCACCCCACCCACTCCCCATCTCCACAACCCTCATGCGTGTGGTCGCCAACCCAAACTCTTTTTTTATTTTAAAAAGGAAAAAAAAAAATCTTTTTTGGTGCTTGAAGGCTTGCAAAAAATGACATACCAGTAAATGAATTGTATGTAAGTGAAGTTGTGGGGCCGTGGCTGCATGAGGGGGGCTCTGGACCCAGACGGACTGCGGTCCCCGCCCTGGCTCTCTCAGGCCCGTTTTCTACCAAACCAAGACCAGAACAGAACCAGGCAGAGGAGCCAGAGGAAAAAAATGAACATAGAACATTACCATAGTACGTTTAACACTTGCATTGAGAATTCTACTTATATGCTCAGAAACAGAAAAGTTGATGTATGCAGAACTTTTTTGGTTTTGAGGACTGTGGTTGTGGGGGTTTTTTTGGAGGGGGGAGGGGGGTGGGGGGGGATGGGTTCCTGAAGGACTTTAGAAGATCTATGGAATGCTGAGCCCATGAAGAGGGTACTGAAGGATTCTGGGATATGTAGTCTTCAGAGACATGAATGTCCCAGCTGAAGGACACTGGGAGAAGAGCACTCCTACTACTGAAGGACTTTGTGTGCGCCTCCTGGGGCTCCCTGTTGTGAGCTGATGTTTTCTAGTCATGTTTTACTGTAGACTAACTGATTTTGGGTTCCCAAACCTCCTGCTGTTTAGAGATCTATGCATGTGCAAAGACTCAGGTCCAGAAGCCTGCTAAGTTCAACACACACACATACACAGATACGCACATCTGCACACACACCCTGTCCCTACCCATTCTACACTGCAAGCACCTGCACACACACACACACACCCTGTCCCTACCCATTCTACACTGCAAGCACACACACACCCTGTCCCCTACCCATTCTACACTGCAAGCAGTGATGCCTTATCTGCATAAGACCTTTTCCTTTACAGTATATCTTATTTAAAAAAAGAGGGAAAAAAAACAAAACAGACGTCACGTTTAAGTTGTAGCAGTAAGTTACAGAGAAACAAAAAAGATGAGCGTTGTCTCTTGCCATTGCAAGCCCATTCTGTTGGTGAACTTGGATTTAGCACCCAATAATCGAGGCTAACAAACAGGTATGCTTTCTTTTCCGCCTATGCATATGAAGTCAAATGGAAAAAAAAAAAGGAAGAAAGAAAACTCTAGGTGATGTTTAAACTTGTTGCTGTACATAATGCTCGTACATGGCCTTGGTTCCACTGTAAATGCCCTTTTGTACATCTTTGTTATTTTGTATAAAACCGAAGAGGAAAATGTTTCTTAAAAAAAAAGGAAAAGAAAAATGATGACATTGGTTATGTTTGTATTCTGGCTATAGCCCTGAGCCTTGGAACTTAGCATAAAACAACTTTTTTCTACCAATATATATATATAAATAAATATATAAATATATATATAAACACTATTTAAAGGCATTTTTAACAGTCAGAAACTTTTTATTCTTATTTACCAAATAGGACGTGCTTGGTTGAACTAATTTAAAGAATCTGTGTGCGTTGGTCTGCGTCTGTGGGCAGACCCCATCCTCTGTTAGTGATCCAGGACGCTGGACTGTGCTGGTGCCCCTCAAATGTATTTTTCTACTAAGAGACGATTTATCAAGGCACTGCAGTACTGCTGTTCTTTTGATAAAACACTGCTTGGATCCACTTTTACTTTCTCCTCATCTGGCTGACTCTTGATTTTTTTCATTTATTTTTCCTTTTGTTATTTTATTTGCAACACATTTCTAAGTATACCACTGAATTAATAAATAAATTCATTTTTAAAGTACTGGCCGCTTGTAATGTGTGTTTTAATCAGTGTGTGTGTTTTGTGAAGTTCCAGGTGCATCTTCTAAATTACACTTCTGAAGTCAAATCTCAGGCCTGTGATTGGTCAGATTGGTCTGCGTGCCCCTCCTACCAGCCAGTGTCAGTCTACTGCCTGACCGGTTGACCCTCATGGCTGTCACCCGAGTGGATTTAATATATCAAAGCCGTCGACATGGCCTCTGCAACGCCTCAGCACAGAAGTTCTCTTGGCATTACGAGAGTTGCTTTTATTAGTAATTTATTATTCTGTAGAAATTACATTTTTCCATTTAGAACCGTATCGGTTCTTCCATTTAGAACAGTATCGGTTAGACGTCAGACGTACCGTAGTGGAGCGTCTGCCTGAGAACACGTTCCAGTCTGCTGGGCTGCGTACTGTGTCTGAAGGACGTGGACCGCTGAACAGCTGCTTTAGCTCTACTCTACGTGTGATTAATGTACAAATCCTCCCTGAGATTAGTCATAAGGCTATCTGTGTTAATTCCTGGAAATACAGAACCCGAAGAACAAGAACCGCTACGGTGCTGCTTCAGCCACAGTCCACCTCTCTCCACTGGCTACAGCTTGATCTCTCTGGCCAGGATCGAGTCGTAGATCTGACTGGTGAGCGGCACGTACTTCTTCTCTTCCAGGTGCAGGAAGTAAAGGTCGTCCTGAATGACCCCGGGGTCAAAGCCCTCCTCCACCAGCTTCACTTTCTTCATCTTGAAGGTTCCAGTCATCTCCAGACAGCTCTGAAATGCAGGCAGGTGAGCAGGGTTACCGTTAGTCAGCGCTGAAGCACAGGACTGACCTCAAAGCAGAGGGGAACGCTGAGAGATACACTGACACCTGATGATAATCTTACGGTCCTCACACACGCACACACTTATACTGGTCTCAGGTCTCTTTTAGTCCTCACACACACACACACCACATGCTACTGATCTCAGTTCTGTGATAGTCCTCATACAGACCTTATGCTGCTGATCTGTGTGATCCTATTGGTGCCCACCTGAATGCTGCTGATCTGTGCCATCCTATTGGTGCCCACCTGAATGCTGCTGATCTGTGCGATCCTATTGGTGCCCACCTGAATGCTGCTGATCTGTGCGATCCTATTGGTGCCCACTTGAATGCTGCTGATTGAGGTGTTCTGTGACGCTCTCCTCACTCACCTGGATGCGTATGAAGCGCGGCCTGGCGTAAACAGGCAGGTAGTTGGCCACGTGACGACAGGTGTCGACACAATCAAACTCCTTCCCTTCCTGTAACGTGATGGCAGCCATCCCGATCCTGCCCTCATGACCTGCCACACAGATGAACAGACGGGTGTCACTTTACATCTTGGACATGAAACTACAGGGGTGTGTGTGAGATCTAAAAACTACCGCCTCAGGACCAGCCAATCCCGTCTCACCTGGCACTTTGACACCATAGACGTTGGCCTCATCGATGCAGTCCACCGTGCTCAGGATGTCGGCTACCTCCGTCGTAGCCACATTCTCCCCCTTCCACCTGCCATCAGAACACAGAAGTGTAGGACACAGAACACGGTCAGCCTCCTGTCCTCTCCTGTCTTTACCCAGAAACCCACCTGTTCAGAGGAATTACCCAGAAACCCACCTGTTCAGAGCAGTTACCCAGAAAGCCCTCCTGTCCATAGCAGTTACCCAGAAGCCCACCTGTTCAGAGCAGTTACCTGAAAGTGTCGCCCACGCGGTCCTGGAAGTAGACGAAGTTGTGGTGGTCGATCTTGAGGAGGTCTCCGCTGTTGAAGTACAGGTCTCCTTTAACAAACACGTCCTGCAGACGCTTCTTCTCCGTCTGCTGCTTGTTCCCAGCGTAGCCCACGAACGGAGAGTGTTTCGTTATCCTCCCCACCAGCAGCCCTGTCTCGCCTACAAAAATACACAAACCGTCACCACCTCATGGAACACACACACACACACACACACACACACACACACAGTCACCTCCTCATGGAACACCAGCACCTTACGGTGAACAGCCACTGGATGAAATGTGGTGAGCTGCGACTACTGCAGCCTTTTAGGCTAATACAGTGGTTCTTTTTTGACAAGGAAGAACATACATTCAAAACTGGCCCCCTGATCATCCCCCAGTGTAATTGGCTCAATCATTCTGGCCCCCTGATCATCCCCCAGTGTAATTGGCTCATTCAATCGTTCCCTCACTTTCCACCTCAAGATGGTGTGTGGTGAGCATTCTGGCGCATAATGGCTGCTGTGCAATACCCAAGGTGGGTTCCCCCTTAACTGTGAAGTGCTTTGGTTGTGAGAAAAGCGCTATATAAATGTTATCACGAGCAGGAAATGAGCTGCTGTCTCTGGAGTGTTCTGAAAGTATTGGCCATTCGCTCCTCTGGGTGTCAGTCTGCTGTAGGCTTTTGAAGTCGCTCTACATAAGGCCCCAGAGCGCAAGGTGGAGAAACAGATGTGTGAACAGGAGAAAGAAATGACACAAATATAAATATACAGAGTCTATAAAATAGAATGAAAGGACATTTTAGAATGTCTCAAACCAACAAAACATCTTAGACTTATCTAAGGTCTGGTTATTCACTTTATCTGTTCTTCAACCATGACCAACAGACAGCCGAACTAAAGGCAGTGACCTTTAACCTTCACCTGTCCCCAGGGCTGACCCTCTGAGAGCGACTGACCTTTGGCGGCTTTCACACAGAGCCCCTCAGCGTTGCGTACAGGCTCCTCCTTGTCTGCGTCGAACTTGATCAGCGAGTACGGGAAGATCCGCTACAGGAGGAACACACTTTAGAACTACAGCAAGACAAGAGGAACACGCTTTAGAATGCTACAGCAGGAACACGCTTTAGAACGCTACAGCAGGAACACGCTTTAGAACGCTACAGCAGGACAGGATGAACACACTTAAGAAAGCTACAGCAGGAACATGCTTTAGAACGCTACAGCAGGACAGGAGGAACACGCTTTAGAACGCTACAGCAGGACAGGACGAACACACTTTAGAAAGCTACAGCAAGAACACGCTTTAGAACGCTACAGCAGGACAGGAGGAACACACTTTAGAACGCTACAGCAGGAACACACTTTAGAACGCTACAGCAGGACAGGAGGAACACACTTTAGAAAGCTACAGCAGGAACATGCTTTAGAACGCTACAGCAGGAAAACGCTTTAGAACGCTACAGCAGGAACACATTTTAGAATGCTACAGGAGGAACGCACTTTACAAAGCTACAGCAGGAACATCCTTTAGAAAGCTACAGGGGGAACACACTTTAGAAAGCAAGTTCATTCATAAGAGCAATTTGTTCTTGCAAAAAAATGTGGAAAGGGGAGGTCTAAAAATAGTTTAAATAAATCAATACAGTTCAAGTTCAAGACACAATAAGGTCCAATTGAAGAATGAATGAAGGTGCAGCATACCGCTGGACTAGCGGGATATCTGGGACATGAAACTCGACTGAAGCCAGAGTGTGTTTAATGCCCTGTAAAGAAACGGCTGGTTAACTGATCAGCGCTCTGCAGTTCGTGGGCCTTGAGCGGACGCCCCTGAGGGATGCGGCTTGGGCAGATCGGCGACTCACCTTGTGCAGGAAGTTGACGCGTCCCACCACGCCGACCTTGGTGGTGTAGTTGATGAAGCCGACGTTTCCCTCGGTGGCAGCGTACAGCTCACGCACGTAGATGTTGCCGAAGCGCTGCAGGAACTCGTTCCAGACGTCAGTGCGCACACCGTTGCCAATAGCGATCCGCACCTTGTGATTTTTCTCGTTGTCTTTCTGTAAGGGAGGCCAGGAACACTGATTTGCTCTCTGGTTATGGACACAGTTGACCAGTCAAACACGCTTAAGAATACACACTGGACAATATGGAGGACAAGCCACAAATTAGTAGCCTGGAAAGCCAGACCCACATTAAGATGGTGGGTCTGGGAACACACCAGGGCAGGGCTCAATCCAAGGGGCGGGATAACCGGTTGTCTTTCACATTCCCTCTGCACGCAATAGGATAGCGCAACAACCCATGAGTCCCATGCGTTTTCCCACCAGTGGAGCTAGTTGGTAGATCAAACTTTTGCCGTATCTGATCGGTAAAACTCTGAATACATATTTCTTTCTAAGGAATGACTTTAGTGCCGTTCTTTGTTCTTTTCTCAAAGAAAAGCTTAACTCCAAGTCTTTGAGTCGCGGCCAATGCCGATTCTAAAGACCGCTTCCCATCTTCTTTGTTTTCAAGTAGCAGGGAATTCACACGGAGCCGTCGCAACTCTGTCATTATGTTATGCCCGCCCACCAACTCTATACACAATGTGATTGGCCTGACCAGAGTTTGGTTTTTCCAGCTCGCAAGCCAACGGAGAGTTGCTAGATGACCCTGCTGCAAATTCCGTTTGCTGCCGCTAGAGTGCGTCTAGATTTGTGTGTGTGTGTGTGTGTGTGTGTGTGTGTGTGTGTGTGTGTGTGTGTGTGTGTGTGTGTGTGTGTGTGTGTGTGTGCGCGCGCGCGCGCGCTCACCTGTGGGGTGTTAAAGGTGTGTGTGTAAGTATAGTATGTATATATACTCTCTTGATCCTGTGAGGGTGATGGTCTCTGATTTATCCCAATCCGTGTTCTTGCACAAAATGTGGAAAGGGGAGTTAAAATAGTTAAAATAAATCAATACAGTTCAAGTTCAAGACACAATAAGGTCCAGTTGAAGAGGTGTGTGTAAGTATAGCACTCTTTTGATCCTGTGAGGGAAATTTGGTCTCTACATTTATCCCAATCCTGCTGATCTGTGCGATCCTATTGGTGCCCACTTGAATGCTGCTGATTGAGGTGTTCTGTGACACTCTCCTCACTCACCTGGATACGTATGAAGCGCGGCCTGGCGTAAACAGGCAGGTGCGCTCACCTGTGGGGTGTTCACTTCAAAGACAGCAGGAACGCACAAAGCCTATGGCAGGGCATTCAGGCCCTCACGGACTACAAGCCCGCGCCACAGAGCTGTGAGAGCAACATCCCTCTGCTCAACAACCTGAACCGCTTCTTTGCTCGCTTTGAAGCACAAAACAGCACCTGCCCACAGAAGACCCATCCCCTGGCCCCTGTGCCTCTCTGCCGACAGCGTGAAGAGGACACTTGCTGCTATCAACACCCGTAAGGCAACAGGTCCAGACAACATCCCAGGTCGTGCGCTGAAGGACTGCGCAGGGGAGCTTAGGAATGACTTCACAGACATCTTTAACACTTCCCTGAAGCAAGCCATCGTCCCATCATGTTTCAAAGCTGCCACCATCATACCTGTGCCGAAGAAAACTGCTCCATCCTGCTTCAATGACTACCGCCCTGTGGCACTGACACCCATCATCATGAAGTGCTTTGAGCGGCTTGTCATGTCACATATCAAAAGCCATTCTCCCCCCACCTGGACCCCTTCCAGTTTGCATACCGAGCCAAGCGGTCTACAGAGGATGCAATCTGCTCTGCCCTCCACCCAGCCCTCACCCACCTGGAAAAAAGAGACTCATATGTGAGATTGCTGTTTATAGACTTCAGTTCTGCATTCAACACCATAATACCACAACAACTCATCTGCAAACTTGACAAACTGGGACTCAGTACCTACCTCTGCAACTGGCTACTGGACTTCCTCTGTCAGAGGCCCCAAGTAGTATGTGTTGGCAACAATACCTCAAGCAGCATCACACTGAGCACAGGGGGCCCCCCCTTAAGGCAAGTGCTCAGTCCGCTCTCTTCACCCTGCTGACGCGATGACTGCACTGCAACCTACAGCAACAATCACATAGTGAAATTTGCTGACGACACAACTCTGGTGGGTCTCATCACCAAGGGCTTAACGAGACTCAATACAGGTTGGAGGTCCACCATCTGACCACGTGGTGCAGGGACAACAACCTCCTGCTGAGCGTCCAGCAAGACCAAAGAGATTGTTGTTGACTTCCGGAGAGGTCACACCCAACACCTGCCACTGACCATCGACGGTGCTGTGGTGGAGAGAGCGAGCAGCACCAAATTCCTAGGGGTGCACATCAGTGAAGACCTCTCCTGGACCACCAACACTGCATCACTGGCGAAGAGAGCTCTCAGCCGCCTGTACTTCCTGCGGAAACTCAGGCGAGCAAGTGCTCCACCAGCCATCATGACCACATTCTACCGAGGCACCATTGAGAGCATCCTCTCCAGCTGTATCGCTGTGGGGGCGGAAGCTGCACTGAATACAACAGGAAAGCCCTGCAGTGCATAGTGAACACAGCTGGAAGGATCATTGGTGCTTCACTCCCCTCCCTGAAGGACATTTACACCACCCACCTCACCCGCCGAAGGCGACTAAAATTGCAGTGATGCAAGTCACCCGCCACAATCTGTTTGATCTACTGCCCTCTGGGAAGAGGTACAGAAGCCTCGCGGCTCCAAGACTACCAGACTCACCAACAGCTTCATACACCAAGCTGTAAGGATGCTGAACTCTCTCCTCCTCCCCCCTCCACCCTCAGCTACATAACATCCTGGACATTGGACCCACAATGGCCGCCTGCACTACTCCACTTGCACACTTGCACACTTTACAACTTGGTGTTGTTGTCCTGAAAACACAACACTTCTGCTGCTCTTACATAACTTGCACCACTATGCCACTTTCCTTATTACTTAGGTCAAACAAAACTACCCAAGCCTTTTATTGGCCTGACTTTGCACTAGTATTTTATTGACTGTCTATGCACAATTTCAACCAAATTTTGCTGCTCTTATTTTTTCATTATTATATGTGCCCTCTTATTTACTTATTTACTTACTTTTTTTGTTTACTTGAATGTTATGTTTGTCTGTGGACTTAAATTGGAAAAATATGTCTTGTCTTCACCGTGGGATAGTGAGAAACGTAATTTCGATCTCTTTGTATGTCTGGAACATGTTTAGAAATTGACAATAAAGCTGACTTTGACTTTGACTTTTTAGAGGCGTGTGTGTGTGTGTGTGTGTGTGTGTGTGTGCTCACTCACCTGTGGGGTGTTAGAGGTGTGTGTGTGTGTGTGCTCACCTGTGGGGTGTTAGAGGCGTGTGTGTGTGTGCTCACCTGTGGGGTGTTACAGAGGTACCGTAGCGTCTCCCCGATGTACTGCATCACGGTCACATCGTGCTTCCTGCAGTCCTCCCAGAACTGCGAGGCCGAGAACTTCCTCCGGAGAACCACAGTGATGCCTGCAGGCAGGACGACAATAAGAGCATGTGAGTTACTTTGGTCATCACGACCGCAGTGATGTCTGAGCTTGTGAGTGACTCGGGTCATCACGTCGGCCATGACGTCTGAGGGAGGAGCTACCTCTCTCGATGGAGCCGGCGAGGCCGATGAGAAAGCCTGCGCTGTGGTAGAGCGGCAGGTTGATGTAGAAGACGTCTGTGCTGGTCACCCCAGACATGGCCTGGACGAAGGAGGCCGCCCACACCCTCTCATGGGTCACTAGTGCAGCCTTGGGAAGACCTGGGGGGGGCACCACCAAAGCAAACCTCTTCATTGTGAAAATGAAAATCAATCAGGAGTTGTCTCAGGTATGGATGTATAAGAGTTGTCTCAGGTATGGGTATATAGGAGTTGTCTCAGGTATGGATGTACGGATGTTTAGGAGTTGTCTCAGGTACGGATGTATAGGAGTTGTCTCAGGTATGGATGTATAGGAGTTGTCTCAGGTATGGATGTACGGATGTATAGGAGTTGTCTCAGGTACGGATGTAAGTAAGTAAGTAAGTATTTATCCCGTGAGGGAAATTTGGTCTCTGCATTTATCCCAATCCGTGAATTAGTGAAACACTCTCAGCACACAGTGGACACACAGTGAGGTGAAGCACACACTAATCCCGGCGCAGTAAGCTGCCTGCCTCAACGACTCGGAGAACAGTGAGGGGTTAGGTGCCTTGCTCAAGGGCACTTCAGCCATTCCTACTGGTCTGGGTTCGAACCGGCAACTCTCCGGTTACAAGTCCGAAGCCCTAACCAGTAGGCCACGGTTGCCCTGCACTGCTGGATGTATAGGAGTTATCTCAGGTATGGATGTATAGGAGTTGTCTCTACCTGTAGTGCCTGAGGTGTAGATGTAGAGGGCGATGCTCCTGATGCCCACGTTGGCACGAAGCGAGCGTGGGATAGGTGTCTCTGGTGCCTGGCTAATCGCCTCGGAGATGCAGCTGATGCCATCTGTGGTGCCCTTCTCGTCGGACAGCAGGTACACGGATATGCCCTGCTCCTTCAACACTGGCAACACGTCCTCCACTGCTGACCGCAGCTCTGAAGGAGCGCAGGGAACGCAGGTGACTCATCCGTCCACAACAGGCTTCAGTGATGACTATTTGTATCAGTCTTGGGCAGAAACGTTTCAACTCACCAATCAATGGCCTAGTTGTGTTGCATATCAATAACACTCTTGGTTAAATATGATGGATCCAGAATGATTTGACTTTTGAGAGGTGTTTTCACCACATATACACTACCAGTCAAGGAGATGGAGACACTTATTTCCATTCCACTCCATTATAGACAGAATACCAGCTGAGATCATTTGCATTGTTTTTTAAATGAGGGCAGCAGTTCTCAGATTACATTATTACATAATTGCAAAATGATTCTCGACTGTTGTAGAAAGAAATGGCTGATCTTTAATGCAATATCTACATTGCCCATTATCAGCAACCATTCATCCAATGTTGCAAAGGCACATTCAGTTTACTAATCTGATATCATTTTAAAAGGCTAACTGAGAAAACATTGGAGAACCCTTTTGCAATTATGTAAGCACATAATGTAATCTGAAAACTGCTGCCCTGAGTAAAAGTCAAGTCAAGTCAAGTTTATTTATATAGCGCATCACCTGAAGCTGTTTAATAGTCTTTTTAGGAAAGCCTGTGAACTAGTGTTGTGACTATTTTTAATTTAGTCTTAGTCCTAGTCTTGTGACGAAATGTCCTTTTTAGTCTTTGTCATATTTAGTCATTCAAATATCATTTTTGTTAGTCAAGTTTTAGTCAACTAAAAGTCTCATCATTTTAGTCTAGTTTTAGTCAAAAGAAAACTAAAGCTATCTTAGTCTTAGTCAGTTTTAGTCAAAACATTTTAGTCTTTTTTTATAACAAATTATTTCTGATTACCATTTCAGTCAAATAGTGTTTCACACATCTCAATTTTCGAACAATATTGTGTGTCCACAGGGCTACTCGACTGTTATAATTACTCATTCTGATTTTTTTTGTCAGTCAGTACATGCACAGGTAAGTCGAGCTACAGTTATGGACCCTTTCAAGAGAGTTCTATTATCAGCATCATAGTTGGCCCCACAAGACTTCCTTTTTAACATTCCATATGTTATCTTAATGCAGAGGAAGTAGATTGGGGCCCAAATAGAACGTTCAAGCATTGTTTTTGTTTACCTTGTTGAAAGGGTCTATAGTTCGGCTGGGATTTGGCCATAGACAGTAAAAGATTTGACTGGACCACTGTCATGATCTTCATAGACCAGTGTTTCAGTGTCCGCAAGCTATCCCAAGTGGTCCACGAGCAGACGTGGTAAAATATAATATAGATGAGTTGTTTGCAATTTTGTTTTAGTTTTTATTTCAAGTAAAACATTTTAGTCTCGTCTTTTTTCGTCAACAATAATGCATCTTAAGATAGTCTTAGTCAGTGTTTCAGGACATTAGTGCAGTCTCGTCATCGTCTCGTCTTAGTCATGGAAAAAAAGGTTGTTGACTAACATTTTTCCTCTCGTCTCGTCTGACGAAATTAACACTACTGTGAACAGTCCATTGCAGTAATCAGCCCTGCTGGAGATAAATGCATGAATGAGTTTTTATTTTGACATCAACCCTCTAAGTTTGGCAATATTTTTGAGGTGGTAAAAAGCTAATTTAGTTATCGCTTTCATGTGACTGTCGAAATTTAGATCACTGTCAATAATACACCAAGATTTTTAACAGTATCCTTTATGTTCAACCCTTGTGTCAAGGAGAAAAAAACAATGCAGATGATCGCAGCTGGTATTCTGCCTATAATGGAGTGGAATGGAAATGTATAAGTGTCTCCAAACTTTTGACTGGTAGTGTATATTTCTGTGTGGTCTGAATAAGTCTTACTTCCACCCTAATTATTAACTACTACACTACTACACTTAATACAGGATATACAAGCTCCACTGTGACCTGCCCCTTCATACAATAACTGCCTTGACAAAACCACACCAGATAACAATAATCTGTGCTCCACCCTGAAGGCTACACACTTCCATAAATCCAGCTCTAACTCTTAACTTGATAGCCTACCTCAGACCCTCCGCCTAGTCCTGCAAGGGATACACCAGACAAAGTATCGGAGTCTTAATCTGTCACGGTATTTAACAGGTTAACCTGTAATAATGTCGCAGAAGTGATCATTTCCCCACTCGGTAGAACTTGTTGCCCTGTGGGGAGAACGGGGTAAATTGAGCATAGAAGTAAGATGAGCACCCCTTTGTTCTAGGAAACCGCAAACAAATGTTGGGATTTGTTACTGGAATAGACAAAAGGTTATGGCCCCAAAACATTAGGCAACAGGGATTTTATACAATTTAATTATTGGCATAGAGTGCACATAACCAACAGACACAAAATATTACTAAGATTATATCAGATCAAAATCAGTTTTACATGCAGACTAAAATGAGTAACTTTACTGGAAAGTTAGGCTATTTAGGATGTAGGCCCTATCTGACAGCTCAACCAAGCGTGAGAAGATCAATACAATCAGGACACGATACAGGTTGGTTACACAAGAACCACGTGTCTGGATTTTATTTATTTCCCCTTAGATAAATACGCATGGCGTCACGTTTTCTCCCCCCACAAATCCCAAATCACGTTTCAAACATTAAAACTGCGAAACCTGCAATCTGCGCACTGTAAACCCGATGATTTCGTGATCAGTGACACTCGCGTCACCTACCTGCAGCCGCGATTAGAACTTTGGCTCCTGAACAGGAGAAACAGTGCAGCAGTGATTTCGCCCTTATGTTGTAGTTGAGAAGGGCCACAGGGCAGCCAAGTTTGGCCAGGCCCAGCCATGTCCATGCATAACAAGGCTCATTCCCCAAGAACAAGGCGACAGTATCCCCTTCTTTGAGCGAGGCATAAGTCCGTAAAGCATTGGCTACTTTATTGCTCTGTTTGTCAACCTCCAGATAAGTGTACGACTTTCCTTCAAAGTGAATGAAGATCTTATTTGGATGTTTCTTCACAGCATCCAAAAAACAATCCAGAATGCTATAGAGGGGTTTCCCTCTTTTGTATTTGGTAAGCCTGATTCCAAATCGAATCGTTTTAAGAATGTACCTAAGATCCTGAAAAAAATAGGGGAAGAACGGTTTCAGTATTGCTGGCAAAACAGCCAACCCCGCTAAAATAGTTAGCCAGACGTACATGCTGCGCGCAGTTATGTTGACATACGAAGCTAGCTCCATGCGCAGGCAACATTTAGCGATAACGCATTCTGTAAGTTAGCACGACTCACCAGAAGATTAAATATCAGTCTGATTTCATGTTGTCTCTGCGTGCAAGCTCAGTCAGATGTACTCATTGGTTCCACCCCCAACGTATGATCCGAATGCGGTTGCCAGATGTGTGCTAAGCTCCATTCCTCTCAATACCCCAAATCCACAAACCACAGTTAAACAACCCTGCAGATGTGCCTATTATATCAGCTGAGTTAGCGTAATCCTTCTGAATGCTGGATTTCGGATTTGTTGGAAATTTGGTGACCAAATTCATGGATGTTTCGATCATGAACTCGTGATGGGGCATGCCTTGACTAGACTTCACTCACTGCGTTTCAGCCCGATCATTTTGATGAGGCAAGCTCTTGTCTACGACGTTATAGCCCTATGGTAAAAAATAATGGAGAAATATGAACTACGTGTTTTCTCTCGCAGACGCATCTGCTGGTATTCATCGCTTAATAAGCCTATTTTAATGATTTTTCTGTGTGCGGCTCAGTCACGTATTAGACAAATTCGTGTGTGTATCTGGCAACCCTATGTTCACAGTGTAGGCCTACACTTCAATTTGAGGGAGGCATACCAAAGGGCGAATGTGCGTCCGGGGATTGGATAACACAAAGAGATCACATTTAGGTAAAAGTTCATCATAGTAAAGTCTACCTCCGCAACCCCCATCTGAGAGCTGGGACTAGGGGCTTCTCTGAGTGATTCCATGGTTGAGTTATACCAAATGCTGCTGTAAAGTCTATTGCATGGGACAAAGGTTTCTTTGTAACACTTCCTCGACTCAAACAGGAATGCAGGAAGGATTGTGCCCAAACACTTTACAATTTAAAGATGCACTCCAGTCATTGATTAACCCCTAAAAAACATCTGCTACTGATAGCAAACTCTGACACGTTAGCTATTGTAAAGCTAAACATGATGATATGTCCTCAGAAAAACTATTGTTCCACAAATGATTTTTCTAACCTCTCGCTGTGTCAAGCACAAGCATACAAACAATAATCAAAACAATTAATCATTAAAAATACAGTTTTATTTCACAGACAGTAGGCTAATACACATTCTAGAAATAACATTCCCTCACACAAGTGTCAAGGCTGCAGTATTGGAGGAATTATTTGTAGTTCATATGCAGGAAATGCAATATTTTGGACATGAAAAAAACTGCATTGCACTACAAAGTACTGCACTTGACTTTACTGCACAAATATTTTGGACATGAAAATACTTTTGTTCTGCAGCAAAATTGCAGTATAACTGTCCCATAACTGCAGTGATTTTGTGTAAGGGTTGATGTGCATATGGATCATATATATCAGTGCAGAGAGCAGCTATTCCAGTGAGATTTTGAGTCCCGACTGACCATTGGCCAGTTAGAGTTTAACAGAGCCCTGCAGAATGGCGGCGTGCATGTCCGCTGTGAGGGGGCTATAGCGCTTCTCTCGCTCGTCCAGGAAGTGGATAGGGTCCCGCACGGCGTCTGGACTGAAACCTTCCTCCACCAGCTTCACCTTCATCTGCTTGAAGGTTCCGGTGACTTCCAGAGCGCTCTGTCAGACACACACACACACACACACACACACACACACACACAGTACAAGGGCTTTACAGGCTGACAGGCTGGAACACTTCAAAGAGAACAGATCCTGAGCCCAACTATCTACTTCACATATCAGTCTTCAGGCATCAGGGCCTGTACCGCCTGTGTGTAACACCTACTGCTGTACTGATGATTATTACTGTTGTACTAATCATATCGTTGTGGCTAGACGGAGAGGTTGCACAGGGCGTATCATTCGACAGTGCAGCCAGTGCGATGCACCGGGGCCCGGGACCCACGGCTCTTCGAGGGGCCCATCGCGGTTTGGGATTGGCCCCCCCTCCCCAATACAGACTCATCAAACAACTGTTAACATTAACGACGCATTCACAACTACAAATTATACTATAGCTCGCTAACTGATTGCTATTTATGTGCTTCACTATCTCTATCATTTTGATTTCACTAATGACATTTCGACGTTAGAATCAAAATTAATAACAACTAATAACATTATTGATTATTTTATCACCAACTTATAAGATGTTGTAACATGGCCTGCTGGGAAATCTGTTTGTCCAATCATTTAAAATTTTACCTCATTATCGTAGGCTAGGCTGCGCATGCTCGTAAATGTAAACTGGTAAGGGTCAACTACTAAACTTACTAAAGTTTTGGAAAGTCTCAATCATTGACCATAGCTCTGTGGCAGCAACATTTAGTGACGTTTGCACAGCATTGTTTTTGTACCTCACCTTACCAGTCACTGTAGCCACAGGCAGAGGTGGAAAGTAACAAAATACATTTACTCACGTTACTGTATTGAGTAGTTTTTCTGTGTATTTTGTATTTTTTAAGTAGTTTATAAAATCGGTATTTTAAATTTTACTTGATTACATTTTGAGTGAAGTATTGTACTTCGCTACATCAAAAATCCCATCCGTTACTTGAGTAAAAAAAAAAGTTAAGACTAACGAAAACAGAAAGGGAGAGAACAAAAATTCGCGCCCTAAACCACTAGCCTAGTGATAATGGGCAGCATGTAGCCTACAACAGGACATGAATCAAGCTGGCGCCATGCAGTCTTTCTGAAAGTGATGGAGATGGAGCTGGATCACGAGATGCATCAGATTACATGTGTAGCCTAACCTATGAACAGAGGTGGAAAAAGTATGAATACTTTGATGAAATATTACTCAAGTACAAGTTAAAATACCGATCTGAAAATGTACTCAAGTAAAAGTAAAAAGTAGTTCATTTAAAATGTACTTTAAGTAAAAGTTACTAAGTTACTTTTTTTTTTTTTGGGGGGGATCTAATGAGGAGATACAGCACTCCTAGTCCTCCATAGTAATGCATGGGGTTAGTTTGTAACGCCAATATGGCAGTTGTCTACACATATCACAACCCTTCCGTGGCAAAACGTCGACATGTGAATACATTGAGCCAATCATGTGGTGTGTTGTGAATACATTGAGCCAATCATGTGGTGTGCTGTGAAGACATCGTGCCAATCATCTGTTGTGATCTTGCCGCTGGAGCAAGATTGGTGTCGTGAAGCCTTACGCACACACATTTCTGCCGAAATAGATGCCCGATAAGTTCCCAAAAAGCGTTGCAATATGGCTGCCGAGTGGAGGTACTTGCCTAAAAGGACTTTGGTCATAGCTCGAGTTGCTGCAGCCAGCAGCTAAGGAAGCCATGTTAATGCTCCCAGTGTGTAGTGCTGTAGCTGCAGCAACTCAAGCTAGGTAAAACCAATTGTTTCAAAGAAGAAATGGAGATCTATGTGAAAAATCACCGGAGTTTAAGTGTAAGCAGTAGTTGATTTTCAAAGTTAGTTGCACTCATCCTTGGTCGCTTTGTAGTGAACAGTAATCCAGCACACAGGCAGCTGAGGCAGGCAGGCCAATGTTGAGTTGCAGAGAGTTTTTTTATATTTGGAAACGAGCAGAATGTTCAACAGGGCGTCGAACTGGGGGAGGGGGGGGGGGGTGAAGTATAGGGCCCCAGTGGAGGAGAGGGCCCTTGAAAAGTGGAATACAGGGCGCACAACATTTTCACCAGGCATTAGTAATAACTCCGGTAATCCACACATAAAAAATCCAAACAAGTCCATAAGTAGAGTCGTGTAATGAAGTGAAATAACACAGGGGAAAAGTATTGAACACGCTAAGAAAAAGCACTATAAAGGCAAAGAAAGGGAAGGAACGAGCTGGAATCTGTAACTAGTTAGAGAGTAGTTATCCTTTCTATCTGTGCAAATTAATATAAGCTTGGTTAGTAGCCTACATATTGATGGGCTATAAAAATGTTTTTCATTACCAAGGTGTCACACAAGGATACAAGGATAGGATACAAGGGTCCCAGAGTTAAATGAACATTGGTATCAAAGGGATCTAGCCTACTACTAGGACCTTGGGCGTCGGATGCATTGTGAAAGTGGGTGGGACATTTCAGAGGGGGGGTATGGGGGTCCTCCCCAGAATTTTTTTTTGGACTAGATGCAATTTCCTGAATTCATCTTCAATACATTTTAACAGGTTATTTAGATACTTCTATATAACAAAATAAAGCCAGCCTACGAAATTAATAAAAAGTAAATCATGCATAATTTAAAAATAACTCAATAGGCTACTTGGCCATGCATAAGGTTTCCATTACAGCACATGAGCGTTCAATGAACGCATGAAAGCCGGATGGTTTGTTTGAAATCCCGACACTCTTTCAACTACATGGAACGTAATAGTGATCATCAAATACCTCCCTAGATTTCAGTGCCCATCAGTCCCAACATTTAACAATATAATCAAACAGTCCAAAAGTAAATTAAATATCAAACTAAACCGTGAATCCAATGAAAATGACAATGAAGCACTAAACAGATGCTGAAAACAGCACTGGTATTTCTCTTACGGCAAAAGTGAGGGGTCCAAACTAACAATTTTAAAAAGTGGGTGGGTGTTTTGTAAGAATTTAAGAAATGTTTGTATACTTTAACTTTTAAATGCATCAATCAGGTGCACTTTCAAAATAAGTCAGACTTGCTTATTTTTATGGAAATATTTGTGCTGTAGCCTAAGCTATTTTGCACTTCAGAATTATAACCATGCACACACAGGTGGAATAGTTATGGTGATATTGCAATACGTTCACAACCACAAAAACATATGCTACATTTCACAGTTCAGAAATGTTCAAAAATTTATGTACAATTCAGCACTCCATGAAATTATGCAGAAGTGGTCACCTGTGTTATTCAGCTAGTTTATTTAAGATAATATATATTGGTCATTGTAATGGCCATAGCCTATAGCCTACATGCTATTCCTTTTTCAGGATGTACCCATATCTGCATGATGTGAATGTTTGCATATGGCTTATGTCAGGCTTTATATCAATATTTGTGTCTCGTTATTTGATTTTCTTCATATTTTTGCATGTCACTAGGAAGCATGCCAATATAAATATAGTCATTTATCTGTAATGGGATTGGCTGGAACCTGACAAAATAAGAACCATAGTGGGATAATCTATGGCTGAGCAATTTACAAAAATGTATGTAGGCCTACTGACAAATAGTTTACATTAGAATACATAATATATAATATATAATTTCGCCCCAATGAGGCTATGTAGAAATTTGTTGCAATTTCAAAACCGGATTACTCAGGAACCACTTATTGCACAGAGGCATGCTTTATATCATTGTATTCGGTACAGTTTGCTGTTTATTGTGATATTGGGTTTGCCACGTGTTGTGTGAAGGGTTAGTGAAATATTAAACCGAGAGTAATGGGTGTGCACTGTGTGCAAAATGCAAATATGATTAGCCTAAATTGCACGTCGGTTCAATGTTAATTTTCTCGCGAACCATTTATCACAGCAACTTGGCGCTAATATCATTGGGAAGCTTAGATTCCGCACGTTCACCTGACGTGTGATATCATATGTATAGGTTTAGTTTAGTTGAACCTCATCTGCCAGGTATTTGACCTAGGCTACCAGGTTGACACTTCAGCGTGAAAAATAGCCTACTCAATGATACTCAAAGCATAGGCCTACCTGAAGCCGGGCAAATGCGGGGGGAATGCGCCTGGGACAGCTTCTGAAGTAGCATCGCAAATGAGAGAAAATTTAGAAAATTTCATAGACAGGGGGTGCTCTTGAACCCTCTCACCGTCTCTGAAAGCAGAGGCTCAACAGGTAGATCTAAACTCATTTTTCAGGCATCTGACCGACCGGGTTGACACTTCAGCGTGAGAAATCGGGGGTGTGGCGTGTGAGTGTGTGAAACTAATCAAATGCGTGTGTCTCACGGCCAATGCGTGAGAGTTGGCACCTATGTTGCAAGCAGAGTACTGTATGTATGATGTATGTGAGTGATGACAGTGAAGAAGAAACATTTCATGATGGATATAAGCAAAAAGCTCTCCCAAGACCTTTGCAACCTTATTGTTGCAAAACATATCAATGAAACTGGTTACAGATGCATTTCAAAACTTCGGAATCTTCCAGTAAGTAGCATGGGAGCCATTATCTGCAAGTGGAAGGAACATCACTGCATCATCAACCGGCCATGCACAGGATCTCCTCGCAATATTTCTGACCAGGGAGTCAGAAGGATAATCAATTCCAAGGACCACTCAGAGAAAGCTCCAGAAAGAATTGAAGGCAGCCAATTCAATTAAATTCAATTAAACAGTTCTGGAAGTAACTAAAGATCAGGAATCTGGAATCTGTTTAGAACAATGGGCCAAAATCATACCTGATACTGCGACTAATACGTTTTGTCATACAGGAAATGTCTTGAAGCTGTCATTACAATTTTCAATTCAGTTATTTTTAAATTATGCATGATTTACTTTTTATTAATTTCGTAGGCTGGCTTTATTTTGTTATATAGAAGTATCTAAATAACCTGTTAAAATGTATTGAAGATGAATTCAGGAAATTGCATCTAGTCCAAAACATTTTTTCTGGGGAGGACCCCCATACCCCCCCTCTGAAATGTCCCACCCACTTTCACAATGCATCCGACGCCCATGGTCCTAGTAGTAGGCTAGATCCCTTTGATACCAATGTTCTTTTAACTCTGGGACCCTTGTATCCTATCCTTGTATCCTTGTGTGACACCTTGGTAATGAAAACATTTTTTATAGCCCATCAATATGTAGGCTACTAACCAAGCTTATATTAATTTGCACAGATAGAAAGGATAACTACTCTCTAACTAGTTACAGATTCCAGCTCGTTCCTTCCCTTTCTTTGCCTTTATAGTGCTTTTTCTTAGCGTGTTCAATACTTTTCCCCTGTGTTATTTCACTTCATTACACGACTCTACTTATGGACTTGTTTGGATTTTTTATGTGTGGATTACCTGAGTTATTACTAATGCCTGGTGAAAATGTTGTGCGCCCTGTATTCCACTTCTCAAGGGCCCTCTCCTCCATTGGGGCCCTATACTTCACCACACCACATACAACGTTTTGCCACGGAAGGGTTGTGATATGTGTAGACATATTGTGCCATATTGGCGTTACAAACTAACCCCATGCGCTATGGAGGACTAGGAGTGCTGTATCTCCTCATTAGATCTCCTCATTTAGTCTCTGGTAAAACTGGTTATTCTGGTACCCCCCAAAAAAAAAAAAGTAACTTTTTTTAACTAAGTAACTTTTACTTAAAGTACATTTTAAATGAACTACTTTTTACTTTTACTTGAGTACATTTTCAGATCGGTATTTTAACTTGTACTTGAGTAATATTTCATCAAAGTATTGGTACTTTTACTTGAGTACAATATTTTCGTACTTTTTCCACCTCTGGCCACAGGAGAGTGGTCATTTTCAAAGCTGAAATTGATAGAGACCTATCTGAGTACCATGGGTCAGGAGCGACTGAGTGGATTGTCCATACTCTCCTTTGAAAATAACAGAGCGAGAAATCTGGATTTCACCACAATAGTGAACGAGTTTGCTGAGCAGAAGGCACGCAAAGTTCACTTCTGACGGCATAGTGCAAGTTTTGTTTTTTGCTTATTACGGCAACTGATCGGCTTATCAAGTTGTGGTTAAATGGCCGCTGTGCCATCATGTATGTGTCTGTTTGCGCTTTGATGAGGCCATTGTTGTGCTGCAAGGGAACGTGGTGTGTTCAGTTGAATGGATTTGTTTGCGTTCTGTTTTTTCGATCGCAGGCTGTGTACAGGTTACGCAAATAGTCACTGTCCATGGTGATGATGATCATGTCGTGTGTGCGCTCTTCTTTCCCTCCGTGCTCGGTCGGTGTGTGTGTGTTGAGATATGTAGGAATGCTAGTTGTCACTGTGCATGGTTAGCGCCAGACTTGCACCGGGGCCTTGCGCAACTACGCTGTCTTTCTTATTGCAATGAGGCCTTCTATAAAGTGGGTCTCTAGACCTTCCACTAAGTCAATTACCGGCCATTTGTGCCCTGTGGTACTGTCATTAAGTTCAGTCTGAACTGAAGAATTGGACACGAGAGCTAACAAAATGGTGTGTGTGTGTGTGTGTGTGTGTGTGTGTGTGTGTGTGTGTGTGTGTGTGTGTGTGTGTGTGCTACCTGGATTCTGATGAAGCGTGGTCGGGCGTAGGCTGGCAGGTAGGCGCACACGTGGCTGAAGACTCTGCTGCCATCAAACGCCTCTCCATTCTGTAGAGTGACCGCAGCCATCCCGACCCTGCCCTCATGACCTGCCGAGACGAGAACATTTACCAACATCACCATGGAGATGAAATGAGAAAACATTTACCACACCTCTACAGCATCACCATGGAGATGAGATGAGAGAACATTTACCACACCTCTACAGCATCACCATGGAGATGAGATGAGAGAACATTTACCACACCTCTACAACATCACCATGGAGATGAGATGTGAAGATGAGGAGGGATGAGATTAAATTAGATGAGCTGAGATGAGATTAGAGGAGGGATGAGATGAGATCATAGGAGGAGATGAAATTAGAGGAGATGAGGGGATGTGGATAGTGGGGGGAAGAGGAGTCTCACCTGGCACTTTGACGCCATACACATTGGCCTCTGTGATGGATGACATCATAGTGAGGATGTCTGAGATTTCATTAGTCGCCACATTCTCTCCCTTCCACCTGGGACATCAACATCAGAGTTAACACTGCACTAACTAACACACACACACACACACACACACACACACACACACACACCAGAGTTAACACTGCACTAACTGCGGACGGCGGACAGGGACCCAAAACAAAGTGGCAAACGCAAAGGTGGAGGCTCACACTCTTTGTCAACATGAAATGGTGCATCCCAGGACATGTGACGGTGAAGGACATATCACTTTGTCTGCTGTCCATCTGACTGTTACACACACACACACACACACACGCCAGGGTTAACACTGCATTAACTAAAACACTAAATCACTCACATCCAAAATAACTTATTCAATAACACTAACACACACACACTCACCCAGTAACACTCTCTCACACATAGACAGTCACCCAGTAACAGTCATCCACCAACAAACACTCTCACTCACTTGCACAAAGCACCGCCCTCCACCACACACAAACCCACTTATCCAAGAACACTCATGCACATCCACCAACATACACCCACACACACACACACACTCATCCACATCCAACCACTATTGACACACACACACACACACTCACACACTCATCCACAGACTAGACTGAGGGCTGACCTGAATGTGTCTCCAACGCGATCCTGGAAGTAGAGGAAGTTGTCGTGGTCGACCATGAGTAGATCTCCACTGTTGAAGTACACGTCTCCTTTCTCCAGCACGTCGTGCAGCTTCTTCCGCTCCGTCTGCTTCAGGTCCCTGGCGTAGCCCGAGAACGGTGCCTTCTGAGTGATGCGCGCCACCATCAGTCCTGTCTCACCTGCACACACACACACAGTGATTGAGCCATGAGTAGATCTCCACTGTTGAAATTACCGTCTCCTTTCTCCAGCCGTGGGTGCAGCTAGCTTCGCTCCGTCTGCTTCAGGTCCCTGGCGTAGCCGAGGCGGTGCCTTCTGAGTGATGCGCGCCACCATCAGTCCTGTCTCACCTGCACACACACACACACGCACACACACACACACACACGCACGTGTGAGGGACACCCCGACACCCCCCGGCTCTCTCTGGCCAGTTTGACCAGTGGGTGTTCAGGTGTGTAAGACAGGTGAGGGCCCTGTTGTGTGTGAGGGCACTGTTGTGTGTTCAGGTGTGTAAGACAGGTGAGGGCCCTGTTGTGTGTTCAGGTGTGCAAGACAGGTGAGGGCCCTGCTGTGTGTTCAGGTGTGTAAGACAGGTGAGGGCCCTGTTGTGTGTTCAGGTGTGCAAGACAGGTGAGGGCCCTGTTGTGTGTTCAGGTGTGCAAGACAGGTGAGGGCCCTGTTGTGTGTTCAGGTGTGTAAGACAGGTGGGGGGGCCCAGGTTCGGGTGGGCCCTGTTGTGTGTTCAGGTCTGTTGTGTGTTCAGGTGTGTAAGACAGGTGAGGGCCCTGTTGTGTGTTCAGGTGTGCAAGACAGGTGAGGGCACTGGGGCATATGGTGCGACGGTACCTCGGGGCGCCTCTATGCACAAGCCCTCTGCGTTCCTGACCGGCTCCTCCTTCTCCAGGTCGTACTGGATCACGGCGAACGGAAACAGCCTCTGAGGAAAACAGATTTATCATACGAACACACTTTCCATACAGCTGGTCAACTTCTCACAGAAGTGGACTACTGGACCATAACATGCCATACTGCATTCAGGCTCTCTTGTACTGGCTATATTAGCCTCTACAAACGTGCATGTGTGTGTGTTTCATTGTATGTCCATCCTAACAAGTGTTGTGAGTGTTTTTCTTGTGTGTGTATGAGTGTGTCAAGCTACTGGATGGCTATATTTCCCTCAGGATCATCTATCTAGTATCTATCTATCTTTCTATCGCACTGACCAGTGTGATTGCTCATCCTTAGGTTGCCAGGGTGATGCGTGTACTGTACCTTGTGGAGTGGGTTGACGCGGCCCACTGCCCCGATCTTGCCGGCGTAGTTGATGAAGCTCATGTTGCCCTCGGTGGCTGCGTACAGCTCTCGGATCTCCACGTGGCCGAAGCGCTGCAGGAAGTCCCGCCACACATCCGCACGTAGGCCGTTCCCAAAGGCGATCCGCACGTTGTGCACCGGGTCAATGGGCGACTGCAGGAAGGCACACAACACAGGAGCTGAGCATGATGTAGCTTGAATGTTATTCCTCATTTTTGTAAGTCACTTTGGATAAAAGTGTCTTCTGAATTAATAAATGTTAAAGTTAATGTTAATGTAAATGTAATGTAATGTAATGGCAAGACGGAAAAAAGAGAAAAGACGATAAACATGGCTTAAAATGTCTAGAATCTGCACACAGCATCATAACATAGTGGTTCTGCACACAGCTGCACACAGCATCATAACATAGTGGTTCTGCACACAGCTGCACACAGCATCATAACATAGTGGTTCTGCAGTATTGAAGTGTCACTTTATATTCTGTCTTAGGTCAGTTGAAGAGGTAAGTCAGGTGGTGATAATATGCACACATTTGCAGACCTGCCAACCCAGAACAGATATTATATTACAACTTTTTCAGCTCATCTTGGTGTAGATGTGTGTGGCCAAATATCAGCGCAACATATAAATATATTTTGGATAGTTCACTCATTTATTAATGTCAAATATGTAAATTTAAGCTAAGCGTGTAACTGAAAATAATAACTTTTTTTGTTATAATTTACCACCTTTCACATAGATTCCAATGAATGATGCATTTAACTGGTAACAATAGTCTTGTATCATACCATTCCGTTTAGGATCACAAAGGTAGCTAGGCAACATCAGAATCTCAGGGCTGAGCTACACCAGGCGCGTAACTGAAGCGTTCCGTTCGTGTTGTGTCTGCTGCAACAATTAGCTTCCATTATAATCAATGGAAGTAGCTACACCAGACGTGACAGTGGGGCGTACGTTCGAAAAAAATAGACCATTCATCTAAAATGGATTTTACACGTCGCGAACGGAACGCTTCAGTTACGCGCCTGGTGTAGCTCATACCTCATAGACACACAGCACAGGGTAAACTGGAACTTTTGTTCACTCTTTCTTGACTTTGTGTAGAAGTTGGCTGGTTTCAGATTTGTTGATAAATTGATTTTCGGACTTTGATTTCTGGTGATCTGATTTGAATGTGGTTCTGCTGGTTCTTAGCCTGCTGCCTAGCAGCGCGGCAGGATGAGCACAGTTCAGATAGAGCCATTAAGAAGCGTGTGAAAAAATACAGACTGGAGGAACTAAAGAGAGAGCTGGAGGCTTTGGGGGTTAACGTTGAACATGGACATGGATGAAAATAAAAATAAAAACAAAAAGGAACTCCAAAAGCTCCTAATAAAGGAGCTGAAGCAGGTCGAGGATGGCAGAACTGGCCTGGACAAGAGTGCTAGGGAGAGGGCAGGACTAACTCTGCCCATGGAGATCCCAGGAGACTTCCTAAATGTTCTTCATGACCTTGATACATTCTTGGACAAAGAGTTGGAAGACTCTGAGAGAAATGAACAGAGGGATGACGATGTAAAAGCTGTGAGTAGAAGACATCTGCTCTTATTGAGTGTAAGAAGTAGCCTTGAGCTCGGAGCAATAAGTGGGCTCCCTAAAAAGTATGCTCACAAAACATCAAAATAGTTCAGCATTGAATTTGAATAAATTGTTCCCCCGTTATGTTTAGCTTCAGAAGGACTGAAAGACAAAGGAGAAAAGGAGAGAGTCTTGAGGCCAGAGGTTGGAGACAGGAAGGAGGAGGCCAAGCCGGAATCCAATTTCTGGAGTGCCAGAGAGAACCACAAAGGCTCCGTCCCCTGGAGGAGGTTTTGGGGGGCCAGACACAGCAGCAAAAGGCTGACTGTGTGAACAATTGACAAGGACTTAACCATCAAAAACCGTCAATAAAGCAGATACAATTTGTAGTGATCTTAATGTTTCTTCACGATTCATTTCTCAAATATAATTCTGCAACCTAATGACTCATAACAAGCTGTTCCAGCATTTGGCTTTGAGTTGGAGAAATGCCACCAGGCTTAATGCCCTCTGGACAGCCCTCAGCTGTGGACCCCGGGTCAGGCGGTGGTGGGGTCGCCTACCTTCGGAGTGTTGCAGAGGTAGCGCATGGTCTCGCCGATGTACTGCATGACCGTCACGTTGTACTTCCTGCAGTCATCCCAGAACTGCGACGCAGAGAACTTGTTCCGCAGCACGAGGCTTGCACCTGTGAATGAGAGAATAGACACGACAACCTGTTTAAACAGAGTACAGTTTGAGTGTGTGTGTGTCCTCTGCGTGTGTGTGTGTCCTCTGGGTGTGTGAGTGTGTCTCCCGCGGGCGCTGACTCACCTCGTTCGATGGCGCCGGTGAATCCAAGGGCAAAACCGGCCGTGTGGTAGAGAGGCAGGTTCACGTAGACAACGTCGTCAGAGCACACGCCCACAATAGACTGCAGGGAGGACATCGTCCACAGCCTCTGATGACTGATCACCGCAGCCTTGGGCAGGCCTGCAGGGCAGCACACCAGCGGGCACCGGTTAGAATGGCATCACATACGGGTACCACTTAGAATGGCATGATGTGTGAAGTTACCTGTAGTGAGGCGTGTGTGTGGTCGCCTGTAGTGAGGTGTGTGTGTGTGAGATGTGTGTGGTCACCTGTACTGCCTGAGGTGTGTGTAGTTACCTGTAGTGTGAGTGAGGTGTGTGTGTGGTGGTCACTTGTAACAAGGCCATAACATCCCCCCACAAAACCCCATAAAAATACATATATAAACATAATATTCTCCTATGACATCCTAGCCTGGAAAATCCAGACCCTGGTAATCTAGAAAGATTAAGGGTCTGGCCACGAACTCGAAGAGCGGCACCAAGCATGCATTTGAAAATCTCACTGCACGCAATTGGATAACACTAGACCAATGTTTACTCTGAATGATTCAGGACTTGACGACTTGGATAACACTTCGACCAATGTTGCTCTATGTCGTCATCAGTTTAGCTTCAGCGTCCTAGACAGCCTATATCAGATCGCCGAGTTCCCGGGATGCAAGGGGTAAAAGTAACGTGCATCATTGCTGGAAACTCTGGATTTCCAGGGTAATGACATCCCATAATGCAAAGGGTTTGAGACCATTCCTCCTTACAAAATTTCTCCAGATTGTCCAGATTCCTAGATCCGTGAGATGTGTGTGGTCACCTGTACTGCCTGAGGTGTGTGTAGTTACCTGTAGTGTGAGTGAGGTGTGTGTGTGGTGGTCACTTGTAACAAGGCCATAACATCCCCCCCCCACAAAACCCCGCAAATACATATATAAACATAATATTCTCCTATGACATCCTAGCCTGGAAAATCCAGACCCTGGTAATCTAGAAAGATTAAGGGTCTGGCCACTTAACTCAAGCGGCACCAAGCATGCATTTGAAAATCTCACTGCACGCAATTGGATAACACTAGACCAATGTTTACTCTGAATGATTCCGGACTTCGACGCACTTGGATAACACTACGACCAATGTTGCTCTGTCGTCATCAGTTTAGCTCGCGTCTAGACAGCCTATATCAGATACGCCGAGTTCCCCGGGATGCAAGGGGTAAAAGTAACGTGCATCATTGCTGGAAACTCTGGATTTCCAGGGTAATGACATCCCATAATGCAAAGGGTTTGAGACCATTCCTCCTTACAAAATTTCTCCAGATTGTCCAGATTCCTAGATCCTCACGTGTGCTTTCTCCTCTTTGACTCACACCACTGTTTTAGATTAAGGGACTGAGATGGCAATGGTAGAAGCTTGATTTTGTGTTCAGTAAGCCATTTTTGTTTTGGACATGTTTTGGTTTATTGACCTGATGAATGATCCAAGTGGTGATCATGTGATCATGATCAAGTGATCATGACCCACTTTTAGTATCTTGGCAGATATTGACAGATTTTCATAAAAGAAAATCAGATTGTTCTTGGAGTTCATAATACCATGCACCTTGAAAAAGGATCCCAGGGCCTTCAGAATAAAAACAGCCCCACAATATCACAAGAACTCCACCATAATTGTCATTAGATTGTCACAGTGCCTGAGGTGTGTGGTGTCAACTGTAGTGAGGTATGTGTGTTCACCTGTACTGCCTGAGGTGTGTGATGTCACCTGTAGTGAGGTGTGTGTGTTCACCTGTAGTGAGGTAAGGTGTGTGTTTACCTGTAGTGAGGTGTGTGTGTGTGAGGTGTGTGTGGTCACCTGTAGTGAGGTGTGTGTGAGGTGTGTGTGTTCACCTGTAGTGAGGTGTGTGTGTTCACCTGTAGTGAGGTGTGTGTGAGGTGTGTGTGGTCACCTGTAGTGCCGGAGGTGTAGATGTACACGGCGGGGCTGGAAAAGGTCACGTTGGCCCTGAGGTCAGAGGGCAGGGGGGTATCTGACGCCAGGCTGATCTTGTCTGAGAGGGTTTCCATGCCAACAGTTTCACACACCTCCGTGAAGAGAAAGACGGTGACCCCTTGTTCTGTCAGCACAGGAAGCACCTCCTCCACCGCATCTCTGAGCTCTGAGGAGGTGGAGGGAATTGAGTAACCAGTAGCACTCCTGACTTACAGCACACAAGGAGTGAACGAGACTATAAACAGCCTGGCATGACCATGACCGGTAATACAGGTTCTGAACTAGTAACTTCAGCATTCCTCTTCTTTCAGAAAGGTCCTTTTTCACCATTAACTGATTTTACTGACACCATCACATGTTTTTAAAACTGCTTTTTAAACGAAGGGAATGACTATTCTTGACCTCCGCGGAGCGGAGCTGTACCTGCAGCTGCGAGCAGCACTTTGGCGCCGCAGCAGGAGAAACAGTGGAGGAGAGATCTGGACCTCAGGTTGTAGTTGAGGAGCGCTGCAGAACACCCGAGCTTGGTCAGGCCCAACCAAGTCCACAGGAAAACGGGCTCGTTGCCCAGGAGAAGCGCGACGGTGTCGCCCTGCCTGACGCCAGCGTGCTCCCGGAGCGCCCTAGCGATCCGATTGCTCTGCCGGTCTGTCTCCTGATAGGAGAAATTTTCATCTTTGAAAGAAATAAAAGTCTTTTGAGGGTGACAACTTACCGTTTCCAAAAAACGATCCAATAATGTAAAGTACGGGTTTGACTGTGCGTATTTAGCTAACCGATACCCAACTAGAGTCGTCTGAACGCCGTATTGTAAGTCTTTTAGAAAATATGGAAATCGATATCGAAGAACTATCAGCAACACAGCAAGAAAGATCAGCCATGTCAGCATTGTAACGGAGTTCCGGTATGTTGCAGAGACCAAGTTATCCTTAAGTGGTTATGAGCAGGGAGACAGTCGATCCGTCAGACCGCTGCCGTTGCACAAACTAGTTGATCAACATTGTGAACTCGTTCGGTGGCTCATGGGTTGGGTAACTCGGACAGAGTTGATAAGAAAACAAGCTGCGTTCAATATGCGTTATCGGTGAACTTTGAGGAAGGGTGTCTGAACACATGTTTGGAAGTGATCACGTGAAACATTATTCAATCAGAATAACATCTGCCATTGTTTTGGATTTTACATAACCAGTCTTGGAGCGCAGGGAAAGACAATGACTGATCAATTTGCGTCACATTAAATGCACACCACACGTTTCTGTATAAAAGCCATTTAATTACGGAAGACAACGGACTGGGATCCAAAACACAAATCATAGCAACTGGTATAAAAAAACAAAAAACATTTAATTGGGGAAGATAACAGACTGGGATCCAACACAAATCATAGCGACTGGTATAAAAACAAATGGAAGAACACTTAAAATGAATAAACTTATTTTACATCATAAATACAATAAAAGCAATTCTTGCACTCTGGAGGGCCAGTGTACCAGTTTATGCAGACAAGGCACTTGATTCTGACACAAACTTCACATTCCTCAAGCCCCCCCCCCTCTGGTGAGTGTAAACAAATATAAAAACAGATCTCCGCTCTGGCTTGCCAACACAGCCCAAAGCAGAGCTTGTGAAAGACCGAATGAGAGGTCCAAAGTGGAGACTGTGTGTGTGTGTGTGTCTCCTCAGGCAGGTCTCTTCCTCAGCTGGGAGGGGGGGCTGCTGAAGCCGCTGTCCTGCTGCGGCCCTTTCAGCTCGGAGAAGAGGCTCTTAGGAGCGAGTCGGCCCGACCCCTCCGGGAGGCCCGACGTCGCCTTAACAATCTGCCTGTAGATGGTGGAGTCAGTGGCGTCTCCCAGGAAGCTGCCGCACGCGTCAAACTCCGTCCCTAACGCAGACAGCGGCCCAAACAGGTCTGCTACAGGAGTGTGTGTGCGCTGGGGAAGGTAGGAGCCAGCGCTGGTACTGAGTGTGAGTGCGTGTGTGTGCGAGTGTGTGTGTGCGGGCTGGTAGGAGCCAGCGCTGCTACTGAGAGTGTGTGTGTGCGGGGGCAAGTACGAGCCAGCAATGGCGATGCTCCATTCACTCTGGCCCCCGTCCCTGACCGGAGGCTCCTGGGCGAAGGATGACTCCTGGTGCAGGTGTGAGTGGGCCTCCTGGTGCAGGTGTGAGTGGGCCTCCTGGTGCAGGTGTGAGTGGGCCTGCAGGTCAGTGGGCCTCCCTGGATCCGAGTCAGAGCGGCGTGGACGCTGCTGCGGTGGCTCCTTCTCTCTCTCCCGCTCCCTGTGCTGGCTCCTCAGGGTGACGTGTGCCCGGCTGGCGTCTGCCCTCTGGCGCCCGCCGTGCGCCGAGGACGAGGAGGGGTGCGGCGGACATGGGGGGCTTCTGGGAGGCCGGAGGCTTCAGTTGTGGAGGCGTGGGGCCCCTCAGGCCCTGGGGCTGCTCTCTGGGGGCCCCCCTGCTCTCTGAGGCCGTGCGGTCCCCCAGGCCCCTGGGCAGGCTGCTGCTTTCTGGGGCCGAGATGGCGCAAGCGTTTGATTGGCCACTGCTCTCCGAAGCCTCTCTGACACAGGCCAGGGCCTGAGGCCTTACTCCTACAGGGTCTCCCAGCGCAGAGGTAGGGGCCAGGCCAGAGGGAACTCTGGGAGTCTGGCCTGGAACACTGATGAGGTTGGCTTCCTCTGCACACAGGGGTCAAAGGTCATTAATAGGTTGAAGTTGACTTGGCAGACACGTTTATACAAACAGGACAATAATAATGCATTCTTACTAATACTAATAAACAAAAATAACAACATTCTTTACTCTTTTTTTTTCTGTGGAGGGGGCAAACATTAAAACCCATGGACTGAACGCGCGCACACACACACACACACACACACACACACACCCACACCTTGGGCGGTTTGGCTCTTGCCGAGTTTCTTCTTGTTCGTGGGCGTCTCCAAGACTTTGGCCATGGCGGCTAGTTTGCTGGCTGCGTTAATGATTTTCTTCTCAGCAGCGCTGGGAGGGCGGGAGGACAGCGGTGTCATAATCACACACATCAACAGCCCAGCTTCAGAGACGCACACCACACATCACACACCACACACATCAACAGCCCAGCTTCAGAAACGCACACCACAGACACCACACATCACACACATCAACAGCCCAGCTTCAGAGTCGCACACCACACATCACACACCACACACATCACACACATCAACAGCCCAGCTTCAGAGACGCACACCACACATCACACACATCACACACATCAACAGCCCAGCTTCAGAGGCGCACACCACACATCACACCACACATCAACAGCCCAGCTTCAGAGACGCACACCACACATCACACACACAACACATCACACCACACATCACACCACACATCAACAGCCCAGCTTCAGAGACGCACACCACACATCACACACACAACACATCACACCACACATCACACACATCAACAGCCCAGCTTCAGAGACGCATACCACACATCACACATCACAGACACCACACATCACACCACACCACACACATCACAGCAGTGTTAATGCATAACCAGCAGCCGGACGCAGCTCAGGTGTCACCAGGGCCCATTAGTTCAATTTCAACTGACCACAAGTAGTCGTCCTGAGGTCCCTGAGACACTGACATTTATAGAGATTACAGTTTACAATATGGAAAGAGAAATAAAACAAATAAAAAGGTGTGACTGGCTAGTCTAACTACTTTACAATGTGGAAAGACTCAAGTCTTCTGACTGGCTAGTCTAACTACTTTACAATGTGGAAAGACTCAAGTCTTCTGACTGGCTAGTCTAACTACTTTACAATGTGGAAAGACTCAAGTCTTCTGACTGGCTAGTCTAACTACTTTACAATGTGGAAAGACTCAAGTCTTCTGACTGGCTAGTCTAACTACTTTACAATGTGGAAAGACTCAAGTCTTCTGACTGGCTAGTCTACCTACTTTACAATGTGGAAAGACTCAAGTCTTCTGACTGGCTAGTCTACCTACTTTACAATGTGGAAAGACTCAAGTCTTCTGACTGGCTAGTCTACCTACTTTACAATGTGGAAAGACTCAAGTCTTCTGACTGGCTAGTCTACCTACTTTACAATGTGGAAAGACTCAAGTCTTCTGACTGGCTAGTCTACTTACTTTACAATGTGGAAAGACTCAAGTCTTCTGACTGGCTAGTCTACCTACTTTACAATGTGGAAAGACTCAAGTCTTCTGACTGGCTAGTCTAACTACTTTACAATGTGGAAAGACTCAAGTCTTCTGACTGGCTAGTCTACCTACATTTCGATGTGGAAAGACTCAAGTCCTCTGACTTTTTCTCTGTTCTCTATTCAAACTCCCACCTAAAGTAATAAGCAAAGCAAACCCCACTCCTCAACCTCTCACTTTTCACTCCCCTTTACCCGCTCTTGTGCCCCCTACACCCCCTCACCGGTTGGCGTGCCCCCACTCTGCTGTGCCCCCCCTACACCCCCTCACCCGTTGGCGTGCCCCCCATCGTGCAGCAGCTCCTGCAGGCAGGTGAGGTAGTATCGCCGCATGCGTCTGGCCGTCTCCTGGCGCTCCCTCTGTACCTCCCCACGGATCAGCTCTGCCGCACGCTCCTTACTCTCCTGCAGATACCGCAGCATATCCCCTGCACACACACACACACACACAAACACACACAGAACACACTGCATTTGTAAATATCGCTTATATTCTAATTGGGGCAGCCATGGCCTATTGGTTAGCGCTTCGGACTTGTAACCAGAGGGTTGCCGGTTCGAACCCCGACCAGTAGGCACGGCTCAAGTGCCCTTGAGCAAGGAACCTAACCCCTCCCTGCTCCCCGAGCGCCGCTGTAGCAGGCAGCTCACTGCGCTGGGATTAGTGTGTGCTTCACCTCACTGTGTTCACTGTGTGCTGAGTGTGTTTCATTAATTCACAGATTGGGATAAATGCAGAGACCAAATTTCCCTCACAGGAGTATATATACACTATACTTATACTTATTCACTTGAACCTCATTTACCCTCCAACCGCCAAAGTCGCAAAATTGCGACCAACAACGTCACTGATTAAAACAGACAAACACATCTCATTTGTACAAAGTTTTCAGGAAGTTATTGTATTACCACGCGAGAAACAGGAAGTAGACGTGCATTTCTTTGTAATGACATGGAAGCGATGTGGGCCGTAGTTCTGCTTCAATTTCTGCAGAACTACGGCCCACAGCACTTCCATCGCGAAAAGTTGAAAAAAAAGTTCACGTGTGATAAAGTCATGAGTCTGTTATTCACCTATTCCAATTCTGACGGAGAATATCTGCCTTTTGGAGAATATGATCGATCATCTATTGACAGTGATGGTCACGGTGCGTCGGTGGTCACGGTGCTGTGAATGGTGCGTGTTTGCGCGTATACGACAGTGTCCACTAGGCATACCATGCTTATTTCGACCCTCTGCCCAACATAGCTGGAGGTGCCAGTGGTAATAGTGATGATAGTGTCCGTAATGGACGTGGTAGGGGTAGTAAAAATAGGGCTCTGAAGAACTACAAAGATGATTTGGCCAGGCAACTTTATTGTATAGTAGCATAGGGTTTGTGGTTATAGTAATAGTTTACTATTGTTGGTTTACATGTGACTGTTTTCCTGTTCATTTGTTATGTGGGTGAAATGACAAAAAAGAAAGTAAAACTGCTCAAATATATTCAACATCCAGTATTTACTGAAAGGTGCATAATTCGAAGTGGTTGCCATCCAGTGACATCATAATATGCAAATTAGATGGGTAAATTTAACCCCTTCATAAACTTTTGTTCATACTCAATGATTTTCACATTTACAGTAGGACTTTATCTCTGACCACTTTCAAGCCATGGCCTTTTGAAATTTTGATGTAAAAATCCAATTTCTTTTTAACCCAGGCGCCTAAAGGGCTAATGACCACCAATGTGTAACACCCACCTGGGTGATGCACAGCAGCCACTACAGTACAGTATACACACAGTGTATGTATCCGAACACTCAGCCACTCACCACCACACAAGCATGATTAACTACATCCACTCACCACCACACCAGCATGATTAACTACATCCACTCACCACCACACCAGCATGATTAACTACATCCACTCAGCCAGACCAGCATGATTAACTACATCCACTCAGCCAGACCAGCAGCACATTGTTTCTCCAAACAACTGCAAGTGTTAGGTGTAGTGTAGCTTGTGTGTGTGTGTGGACGCAGGCTGTGAGTGGAGAGGTACTGGTGTGTGTGTGTGTGTGTCAGAGCTAGTGAGCGGAGCTGAGCGGTGAGCTGAGCTGCTCAATTTCACTCCCCGCTCCACTTAAAAATCCTCCCGCTCCAGTAAAATCGCTCCACGCTCGCTCCAATTTAAAAAAGGGAGAAATAATCTACAAGCCGAATTGTCACCTTAAACAGAAAACTTAAATCCTAAAGAACTAAGAGCATAGGCAATACAGGTGCTGGTCATATAATTAGAATATTATCAAAAAGTTGATTTATGTCAGCAATTCCAAAAAAAGTGAAACTTGTATATTATATTCATTCATTATACACAGACTGATATATTTCAAATATACTTCAAGCAACGTGGATTCTGTGCCTCTCCTCTCTTCCTCCAGACTCTGGGACCTTGATTTCCAAAGGAAATGCTAAATTTACTTTCATCAGAGAACATAACTTTGGACCACTCAGCAGCAGTCCAGTCCCTTTTGTCTTTAGCCCAGGAGAGACGCTTCTGACGCTGTGTCTTGTTCAAGAGTGGCTTGACACAAGGAATGCGACAGCTAAAACCTATGTCTTGCATACGTCTGTGCGTGGTGGTTCTTGAAGCACTGACTCCAGCTGCAGTGCACTCTTTGTGAATCTCCCCCACATTTTTGAATGGGTTTTGTTTCACAATCCTCTCCAGGGTGCAGTTAATCCCTATTGCTTGTACACTTTTTTCTACCATATCTTTTCCTTCCCTTCACCTCTCTATTAATGTGCTTGAACACAGAGCTCTGTGAACAGCCAGCCTCTTTAGCAATGACCGTTTGTGTCTTGCCCTCCTTGTGCAAGGTG
The DNA here is from genome assembly GCF_017589495.1 of Alosa alosa. Classification (NCBI taxonomy): domain Eukaryota; kingdom Metazoa; phylum Chordata; class Actinopteri; order Clupeiformes; family Clupeidae; genus Alosa; species Alosa alosa. The sequence goes on from NC_063199.1 coordinate 21,171,250, forward strand.
TCAGTGGTCGTCTTTTGGGCAACTGTCAAGTCAGCAGTCTTCCCCATGATTGTGTAGCCTACAGAACTAGACTGAGACCATTTAAAAGCCTTTGCAGGTGTTTTGAGTTAATTAGCTGATTAGAGTGTGGCACCAGGTGTCTTCAATATTGAACTTTTTCACAATATTCTAATTTTCTGAGATACTGAATTTAGGGTTTTCATTAGTTGTCAGTTATAATCATCAAAATTAAAAGAAAAAAACACTTGAAAGATATCAGTCTGCGTGGAATGAATGTATACATTATACAAGTTTCACTTTTTGAATAGAATTACTGAAATAAATCCACTTTTTCATGATATCCTAATATGACCAGCACCTGTATGTTTCACTCATAGAACATTTATTTTAAAACATAGACAAGTGTAACAACGAACAACGTTTTTCTTTGCTCTGCGTGTGTTCCCGTAGCACACCCTCGTGTTTCCGCGAAATGTCTTCTTAGATTCCAAATTTAAGCTTTACTCACTGGAACAGTGTCACTACATTGTTCTACAGTACATTGTTAGTACCTCCGTAAATCCTCAAGTTATGGCCAGGGTCTTTTATTTACTTATTTATTTGGGGCGGGCTTATATTCGAGGCAGGCCTTTATTTCTTACGTGCATTTCATTGTGAGACATGCGTTTCGTTTGGAGCGACTTTCGGTTTGGTTTGGGATTTAATTTACTTTTTCTCAGCCTCTTGCAAGCTCAGAAGGGGGCGGCAAGCGACTGAGCTTGAGAGCAACGTGTTGGAGACCCAAGGTGTAGGCCACAACGACTTTTCATTGGCAACAGTATTAAACCAGCCAACAATATAAAGAGATGAGCTCTTATTTCATTGAGTTAAATCGAAACAATGTCTTCTAGTGCTCGTGGACTGATAGTCCTACTGGTAGGCAATTATTACCCTGGCTTGTATTTGGGGACCGCCCTTTATTTGTCCGAATCGACCACGACCCCGGCTATTATCCGAGGCCTGGCTAAATAGAAGGCTAAATGTAGAAATAGTGAACTTGCATGACTTTCAGTTTACTTTCTAAAATATTTAGCGAACTCCATCCCCATCAACAAGCTTCGATGACCAGTTTTAACGGTCTTGGTTTTGTTAGGAAGAAATTCATTCTGGGTGGATTTGGGCATGCCTCAGACTCGTGGTGTGAGCGGTATCGGAGGGAAATTGGAGCAGAACAGAGCGGCCGCTCCGGCCTCTGAATGTAGAACGTCCAACAAGAATGTCCAACAAAATTCCATCCGCTCTGCTCCTCGCTCGCTCGCGCTCCGCTCACTGGTGTGTGTGTGTGAGCGTTTGGGGTCATACCTCTGATCTTCTCCACCGCGCCAGTGTACTGCTCCTTCATCTCCTCCAGGCCAGCCTGGAGGCTCTTCTGACCGCCATGACCTCTGCACACTCACACACACACACACACACACAAACAGGCTGTGTCAGTGATCACCTCAGACACAACACACACTCCAACCCCCAACCAACTCAACACCTAAAGCCCAACTCACAGAGCTCCTCCACGCCACACCGTGAGCTTTTCGACTCCAACCAAAAGTTGATACCAAAATTATTTCAAATGACCCCGAAACCCAATTTGTGTGTGTGTGTGTGTGTGTGTGTGTGTGTGTACACATGTGTGTGTGTGTGTGTGTAGTACTCACTCCTCCTGAGCAGATCTTTTGGCCTCTTCCACAGCCTTGGCATGGGCTTCCCTTTCCTGTCGCAAGACCTCCTCGTGCTCCTCTGAGAACACACACACAATCACCACAAGATGTTTAACCAAACTGACCCCTCTCCAGTGGAGCACTGGGCAAGCATCTGCATGATCACTGTAACCAAAGGTTACACACACACTGACTATAACATAAGCAGTTTCCATACATCATACCCCACTGAAGTTCCTATGGAATATATACATTCAGTTTTGTCCCTGCGATTTTAAGCATCACTGACTTTCCCCAAAGCCTTAGTTTGGCGTCTTCGGATCCATACATATTAGTTATCTGTTAATTTCCCCTTCCTCATCATTATCCTCTTCCTCTCCTCCCCTCTCATTCTCTCTCCTCTCCCCTCATTCCCTCTCCTCTCCTCCCCTGTGGTTTTCCATTCTTTCGTCAAACCTCTCAGAGTGACTCCATTGCGCAGGCAGCAGTTTCTCTGAGCTCTGAGGGGAGAGGTTTCACAACTAATTCATAAATTGCACCATATCTGATCAGACCAGGCATCACGCAGCACACAAGTAGCAGTTTCTGTCCACTGTGTTAAAAGATAATTTTTCACCAGTTCTGTGAACTAATCTGATCTTATAGATCTGATGAATAGAGCACCACGAGACTGGAGTCCCTCCTGAGGCTGATGGGAAAGGCGCGGGAGAGGAACTACGGCAATCTAGTGGGAGCCTCATCCCCGAATACATATCAGGCATTAATCACACACACACTCTCTGGAGAAACACCTCTCTTCAGCACACACACACACACACACACACACACACACACACACTCACACAGGTATCTTTCACACGCTCACACACACTCACACAGGTACCCCTCACACACACTCACACATACCCCACACACACATAGAACTGCATGTCTGTACTGCACTGTGTGTGCTGCATGTCTGTACTGTACTGTGTGTGCTGAATGTCTGTACTGTACTGGGAGTAAGAAAACAGCTTTTGAGGATTGGTATTAGGAGCCAGCCTGCACAGCAACTCCAGTGCCATAACATTTGTGGGATCCAAGATCTTGTGTGTGTTTGGGGCCTTGTTTGTTGTCCATATGTGTGTGTATCTGTGTGTGTTTGTGTGGTACCTGTGAGTGTGTGAAGGATACCTGTGTGAGTATGTGTGTGAGGGGTGTCTGTGTGTGTGTGTGTGTGGTACCTGTGAGTGTGTGCAGGGTGGTGCGGTGGTCTCTGGTGGTCTGCTGCAGTTGTCTGCAGGCTTTCTCCAGCTGCCTCTGCAGCTCCTGAGTCTTCTTCTGCAGTCGGGAGGCCGTCTCCGAGCAACGCTTACTGACACACGGAACATCCAAGCCCTCCGCTGACGAGTCTGGACACACACATACATACACATAATCATCAACTCCAACCACTACAGCACGCAACCTGCAAGACTCACCACAACATGGGCTCGAATTCAGTCAACACAACCAGCAGAGTGGGACAGCAGATGTTTCGTAGCTACAGATTTGAGTGATGAGATCAGTGTTGAGTGTTGAGGTCAGTGTTGAGTGTTGGAAGAGCAGCAGTGTTTTGTGTGTTGAGTGTTGGTGGAGTATCAGATTTGGTATAGTGTTGGTAGAGCAGCAGTGTTGTGTGTTGGTAGAGTGTTGGTAGAGCAGCAGTGTTGTGTGTTGAGTGTTGGTAGAGCAGCAGTGTTGAGTGTTGAGTGTGATGTGTGAGCAGACATACTCTGCAGCTGGAGAATTTCCTTCTGGTGTCGCTCCTGCATCTCCTTCAGCACGTGCCTCAGTTTCTCCTCACTCCTCTGGACACAAACACACACACGCACACACACGCACACACAGGGTTAAAGGATCACACACAGCATGGAGGCAACACACACACACACACACACACACACTTCAGCAGGGTCCTTCTCCCAGTGGCCACAGCTCATCATAGGGTGTATTTCCTGGGGCCAGAGCAGTGCTGTGCTGCTGGATGTCCTTGAGTGAGGGGGGGTTTACCTTGCTCCAGTCCTGGCGGGCGATGGCCACAGCTCTAGCCAGCGCCTCCCTGCAGAGCTCCCTCAGCCCCCCTCTCCTGCAGTCGCTCTTCTCCTCTGTCCTCTCCCCCTCTCTCCTCAGCAGCTGCAGCGCCTCCTGCAGGCCCTCCTTCACCTCCTGCTGCGCCTCCTCTCTGGCCCGCTGCAGGTCCTGCTCCAGCTGGGTCTGGTGCTGGTTCTGGAGACGGCCCGTCTCCTCCTGCTGCCGGCGGGTCCAGGAGGTGCGGGCCGCGGCCAGCTCCGCTCCGAGCAGCGCCTCCTGCTGCTCGCCCAGGGAGCGCGCCTCCTCCTGAAGGGAGCGCACCTCCTCCTGCAGCTGGCCAATACGCTCTCTGCTCTGCTCCAGCTCCGCCCTGTCTGCCTGCGCGGCCTCCTCCCATTGGTCCTTTGCAGCCTCTACAGCAGCGGAGATCTGAGGCAAAAGCAACAAAGAGATGGAGACGCTTCCGTCAAACACACTGATCATAGTCATGGGAAAGCACAGATATTGTGTGTGTGCGTGTGTGTGGTTTACCTGTGTGTGTGTGTGTTTGTGTCACTAGTATTTAAACTTGTGCACTCTCATCTTCTGGTAGTAGCATATTGCTGTAGTAGTAACTGTTTCCTAAAGACTCCTCTACAGTATAGCTTGAATGCTTTTATAAGTTGCTTTGGATAAAAACATCCACTAAATAAATAAATTAAAATGTAATTTAAATGTAATGTGTATGTGTGTGTGTTGTACCTGTGTGTGTGTGTGTTGCACCTGTATGTGTGCGTGTGTGGGTTGCACCTGTGTGTGTGTTGCACCTGTGTGTATGTGTGTGTGTTGTACCTGTATGTGTGCGTGTGTGGGTTGCACCTGTGTGTGTGTTGTACCTGTGTGTGTGTGTGTGTGTGTGTGTGTTGCACCTGTGTGTGTGTGTGCTGTTCCCACTGGCTTTTCTCAGCCTGCAGTCTGGCCTTGTACTCCGGTTGTGTGGGCAGCTCTTCCAGCCAGCGGCTATGAGCCCTGGACACGGCCCCCTCCACCTGACCAACACACACACACACACACACGCACACGCACACACACGCACACATGCTTATTAAGGGTTTATGAAGGGGCAGATGCGCTCAAAGACCCTTATTAAGGGCTCATGATGGCACAGACCAGCACACAGATGCTTATTAAGGGCTCTTCACTCCTCATCTTCACCAGTTCCAACCTAAGGTAGTATCTCAGAAAAGAAATGAGGTGTGTGTGTGAGTGTGAGCTTTATCTTTCAGAGACGGCAGGATGGGGGACTAGGGGTTCCCAACTGCGAGCGAGTGAGTGAGTGAGCGAGCAAGTGAGTGAGTTTGCCCTTGAGCTGAGAACTATATGCCCTTTAGTCCCTGAGATCTGGGATGTGATCTGTGTGTGTGTGTGTGTCTCTGTGTTACCCTGACTGACCTTGAGTACTTCCTGAGTGCTTCAGAGGATGAGTGTAGCTGCCAACACAGGTGACTTCAGACACACACACACACACACACACACACACACACACACACACACACACGCCTCAGTGCTAACAGACTCAGTGGAGCGCACGTCCACTCAGAGGCTGAGTCACTGGGGACCCTGAAGAGTGTGGGGGCGCCTGGCCAGAAACAGCCCAGTTGCACTGGGTGGGATGCTACCGGTCCTGTGTGTGTGTGTGAATATATGCATGTGTGTAAGCGTGCCTGCGTGCGTAGTAAGTATATATACACTCTTTTGATCCCGTGAGGGAAATTTGGTCTCTGCATTTATCCCAATCCGTGAATTAGTGAAACACACTCAGCACACAGTGAACACACAGTGAGGTGTAGCACACACTAATCCCGGCGCAGTGAGCTGCCTGCATCAACAGCGGCGCTCGGGGAGCAGTGAGGGGTTAGGTGCCTTGCTCAACGGCACTTCAGCCGTGCCTACTGGTCGGGATTCGAACCGGCAACCCTCCGGTTACAAGTCCGAAGCGCTAACCAGTGTGTGTGTGTGCGTGCAATGGACACCCACGTGTTTGGCCACCTCCTTGAGGTGCTTCTGCTGCAGCTCCCGCTGTGCCCTCCTCACGGCCGCCACCTGCTCCTCCTGCGCCTCCCTCTGCAGCCGCTCCCTCTGCTCCTGCAGCTGCGCCTGCACCTCCTCCCAAGGGACCGCAGGGGCCTGCACCTCCTCCCGAGGGACCGCGGGGGCCTGCACCTCCTCCCGAGGGACCATGGGGGCCTGCACCTCCTCCCGAGGGACCATGGGGGCCTGCACCTCCTCCCGAGCCTCCGTCTGGCAGCCCCCCTCCTGGGTCACCGCCGCCCGCCGCCTCCGCTCCTCCTCCACCGCGCGCTCCAGACGCACAGACCAGGCCCGCTCCACCTGAACACCACACACACACACACACACATTAGTGATCAGACCCGCTCCACCTGAACACCACACACACACACACACATAAGGGATCAGACCCGCTCCACCTGAACACCACACACACATTAGGGATCAGACCCGCTCCACCTGAACACCACACACACACACATTAAGGATCAGACCTGCTTCACCTGACCACACACACACACACACACACACACACACACACACACATTAGGGATCAGACCCGCTCCACCTGACCACACACACACACACATTAGGGATCAGACCCGCTCCACCTGAACACACACACACACACACACACACACACACACATTAGGGATCAGACCCGCTCCACCTGAACACCACACACACACACATTAGGGATCAGACCCGCTCCACCTGAACACCACACACACACACACACACATTAGGGATCAGACCCGCTCCACCTGAACACCACACACACACACACACACACACACACACATTAAAGATCAGGCCCGCTCCATCTAAACACCACACACACACACACACACACATTAGGGATCAGACCCGCTCCACCTGAACACCACACACACACACACACACACACAAACATTAGGGATCAGAACCGCTCTACCTGAACACCACACAAACACACACACACACGGGATCAGACCTGCTCCACCTGAACACAACACACACACACACACACCAGGAGACAGGCCACAGACATGCCACTGGGGAAAATAAATACACCAGAGAGCCTCCCCTAAACGCACTGTATTAAACGTACTGTATTAGAGTACTGACTCCTCCCCTAAACGCACTGTATTAAACGTACTGTATTAGAGTACTGACGTCTCCACTAAACTGTATTAGAGTACTGACTCCTCCCCTAAAAGCACTGTATTAAACACATTGTATTAAACGTACTGTATTAGAGTACTGACGTCTCCACTAAACTGAATTAGAGTACTGACCTGCACTAACCGCACTGTTTTAGAGTACTGACTCCTCCACTAAAAATTCTGTATTAGAGTACTGACTCCTCCACTAAACTGTGTTAGAGTACCGACTCCTCCACTAAACGCACTGTATTAGAGTACTGACCTCCACTAACCGCACTGTATTAGAGTACTGACATCCACTAAATGCACTGTATTAGAGTACTGACCTCCACTAACTGTATTAGAGTACTGACACTCACTAAATGCCTCTCGTTGGATATAAGTATAAGTATATATACTCTTTTGATCACGTGAGGGAAATTTGGTCTCTACATTTATCCCAATCCGTGAATTAGTGACACACACTCAACACCTAGTGAACACACAGTGAGGTGAAGCACACACTAATCCCGGCGCAGTGAGCTGCCTGCATCAACAGCGGCGCTCGGGGAGCAGTGAGGGGTTGGGTGCCTTACTCAAGGGCACTTCAGCCATGCCTACTGGTCGGGGTTCGAACCGGCAACCCTCCGGTTACAAGTCCGAAGCACTAACCAGTAGGCCACGGCTGCCCCAAGAAAGGATAAGAAATTACAGTGCGACTGACAGACCTGACTGTATACAGTGCTCCATGTGTCATGTGTTTTACGCTCAGTGCAGTGGTGTTGAGGTGTCGAGGTGCTGTAGTGCTATCGTGCCATCCCACCTCCTGCTGCTGCTGCTGCCAGCTCTGCTGGGCCGAGGCCAGGTTGCTCTGGAGATGCTCCTGCTGCTCCGCCTCCCACTGGCTCCTGAGGCGCGACAGCTCCCCCTGGTGCTCACTCTGCAGCTCTGCACGCAGCTGCTCCACAGCACGCTCACTCGCCTGCTGCCTCTTACTCTGAGGGAGGGAGGGAGAGAGAGGGAGGGAGAGAGAGGGGGGGGGAGAGAGAGAGAAAGACAGACAGAGACAGAGAGAGAGAGGAGAGCGGGAGAGGGAGAAAGGGAGGGAGAGAGAGAGGAGAAGGGAGAGAGATTTCAAGGTCGCTCTGCCATATCTCTATCAGCCAAGGAGTCCTTGGCCTGAAAAATGTGGAAGACATCTGGTAGGATGATATATATGGTACATAGTACTGAGCATAGAGCATTGGGTGGCCACATACCTCCTCCTCCTCCAGCCGGTCTTTCTCCTTACAGATGGAGATGTAGCACTCCTGTACTGCAACCATCTCCCCCTGCAGCTCACACAGCTTAGACCTGCACACACACACACACACACACACACACACACACACACACACACACACATGACTCCCCTGCACCCAAGAGAGCGTTAAGGGATATCTTTATTGCAGCTAGTGGACTCACTCTAGGGCCTGGGTCTGCTGCTGGTGTTGGGTCCTCAGCTCCTCCATCTGAGCCTGGTGCTCCTGGGTCAGCTCCGAACTCACACGCTTCACCACGTCATCACGGAACTGCTGCTGCGTCCGCTCATACCTACACACACAACCTTGCATTAGGCAGATGTCATTGCATCAGCAGGGAGCTTTCCTCCCCTGGTCTCTGGGACACACACACGCAGAGAGAGAGAGAGAGAGAGGCAGAGAGAGAGAGAGAGCATCTGGCCAATCATAGTAAACTAATGAGCAGACACAGGGCCAAGCCCAGGGGTCCTGTTGAAAGTTGTGAGGTGTCAGGGGCATCAGCAACACCTCCCTCTGAACACCTCCCTCCGAACACCTCCCTCCGAACACCTCCCTCTGCTCCCCTGGATACCTCCCCCTGAACACCTCCCCCTGAACACCTCCCCCTGCTCCATCTGTACCCCCCTCCTCCTCACCGCTCCTCTGCCTCCTGCTTCTCCTGGTCCAGCTCCTGGATCATCTCCCTCATCTTGGAGCACAGCTCAGAGTTGGCCGCCTTCACCTTCTCCTCGCTCTGCTTCAGCTCCGCATTACGCCTCTCCAAGACCTGCACACACAAACACACACACACACACAAAACCATACACACACACACACACACACAGGCATGCACGCATGCGCACGCACACACAAAGGCATTTTTACAACATACTCACAAACCAATACAGCATTCTTCCATTTACTTACAAATAAATAGACGGATACAGACAGGCTACACACACACACACACAGAGAGGTGAGTGTGGCGGGGTTGACCTCTGACCTCCACTCTGTCCTGCAGGTGCTGCCGCTCCTCCTGCAGCAGAGTTAGATCTGAGGAGGACGCTGCTGCTGCTCCCGCAGGCTTCTGGAGGCTTCCGTCTCCCTTCTACAGGAAACACACGCAGGAGATGCTATGATGAGTTGGACACTCACACACACACACACACACACACACACACACACACACACACAGGACAAACCACGATGAGACTATATTACTGTAGGGCACACAGGCCGTCTGACCAATCAAAGCCTCTCTACAGGCCATCTGACCAATCACAGCCTCTCTACAGGCCATCTGACCAATCAGGCCACCTGAGACTTCAAATACCAATCAAAGCCTCTGGTCTCTACAGGAAATCTACTGTAAAGGCATGTGAAGCTGCAAGACACACACACACACACACACACCACAATGAGACTTTATTACTGTAGGGCATACAGGCCATCTGACCAATCAAAGCCTCTCTACAGGCCATCTGACCAATCACTTCCTCTGTCAGAGGCCCCAAGTAGTACGTGTTGGCAACAATACCTCAAGCAGCATCACACTGAGCACAGGGGCCCCCAAGGCTGCGTGCTCAGTCCGCTGCTCTTCACCCCTGCTGACGATGACTGCACTGCAACCTACAGCAACAATCACATAGTGAAATTTGCTGACTACACAACTCTGGTGGGTCTCATCACCAGGGCCACTGAGACTCACTACAGGTTGGAGGTCGACCATCTGACCACGTGGTGCAGGGACAACAACCTCCTGCTGAACGCCAGCAAGACCAAAGAGATTGTTGTTGACTTCCTCCGGAGAGGTCACACCCAACACCTGCCACTGACCATCGACGGTGCTGTGGTGGAGAGAGCGAGCAGCACCAAATTCCTGGGGGGTGCACATCAGTGAAGACCTCTCCTGGACCACCAACACTGCATCACTGGCTAAGAGAGCTCAGCCGCCTGTACTTCCTAAGCGAAACTCAGGCTGCAGCAAGTGCTCCACCAGCCATCATGACCACATTCTACCGAGGCACCATTGAGAGCATCCTCTCCAGCTGTATTGCTGTGTGGGGCGGAAGCTGCACTGAATACAACAGGAAAGCCCTGCAGCGCATAGTGAACACAGCTGGAAGGATTATTGGTGCTTCACTCCTCCCCTGAAGGACATTTACACCACTCCACCTCACCCACCAAGTATAGCGACTAAAATTGTGAGTGATGCAAGTCACCCCGCCACAATCTGTTTGATCTACTGCCCTCTGGGAAGAGGTACAGAAGCCCTCCGCGCCTCCCAAGACTACCAGACTCACCAACAGCTTCATACACCAAGCTGTAAGGATGCTGAACTCTCTCCCTCCTCCCCCCCCCTCCACCCTCAGCTACATAACATCCTGACATTGAACCCACAATGGCCACTGCACTACTCCACTTGCACACTTGAACACTTGCACACTTGTACACTTTACAACTTGGTGTTGTTGTCCTGAAAACACAACACTTCTGCTGCTCTTACATAACTTGCACCACTATGCCACTTTCTTTATTACTTAGGTCAAACAGAACTACCCAAGCCTTTTTTTATTGGCCTGACTTTGCACTAGTATTTTATTGACTGTCTATGCACAATTTCAACCAAATTTTGCTGCTCTTTTTTTTCATTATTATATGTGCCCTCTTATTTACTTATTTACTTACTTTTTTGTTTACTTGAATGTTATGTTTGTCTGTGGACTTAAATTGGTAAAATATGTCTTGTCTTCACCGTGGGATAGTGAGAAACGTAATTTCGATCTCTTTGTATGTCTGGAACATGTGAAGAAATTGACAATAAAGCTGACTTTGACTTTGACTTTGATCACAGCCTCTCTACAGGCCATCTGACCAATCAGGCCACCTGAGACACACACACACACACACACACACACACACACACACACACACACATAAGCAAAGCTACAAGATTTACACTCCAGCCATGTGCCAATGTGCAATTCTAAGGGCTTTGCCGTACCCTCTCTCTCTATCTCATACACACACACACACACACACACACACACACACACACACGCTCACCGGTGAGGTGCTGGTGCTGGAGTGTGTGTGCACGCTGTGCTGCTGCAGCTGCTCCTGGGTGACGTGCAGGTCGTGCTGCAGGTCAGAGATACGCTGGCGCTTGTCCTTCAGGCTGGCCAGACAGCGCTGCAGCTCCGCCCGCAGCTCCCGCACCACCTCACTCGGCTCCACACCCTCACCCTGCGCCGGGGTGCTGAGGAGGGGCAACAGAACACAACACACAGGGGCAGAGGGGGTATTTCAGCCAGTAAGGTACACAATATGAACGTACTACTTAAGTGAGTAGCAAACGATCATTGTTTGTGTGTGTGTGTGTGTGTGTGTGTGTTTAGAGTGGCATGTTCCTGGTACCTGTGCATGCGTGTGTGTGTATGTGTGTGTGTGTGTGTGTGTTTGTGTTGGGGGGGGTGTTCCTGGTACCTGTGCATGCATGCGTGCGTGTCTGTGTGTGTGTGTGTATGTGTGTGTGTGTGTTGGGGGAGTGGTCCTGGTACCTGTGCATGCGTGTTTTTTTCCAGTTGACCTTCTTGATGCCCAGCTCTGCGTAGGAGTCGGACAGCTGGTTGTCCCAGTCGCCCCCGCTGTCCAGGGACACCACCCCTAGCTTCACTGCAGACTCATACAGCCGGATCTGATCCTTCAGTTCACTCAGCTCCTCCTGACACACACACACACAGAGTTAATGAGAAATCTGGATCAACACACACACATCAATTCTCACTGCTAATGAGAAATCTGCATCTATGGGGCCCTGATTATGGGCTCACATTCACACACCAAACCACCACAGCAATGCACACACACACACACACACACATGCTCAGTAGCGCACGCACACGCACACGCACACACGCACACACACACACACACACACACACACACAGCCCCACCTGCAGTGCTTTGTTCATCTCCTCGCTCATGCTCTTGGCAGACTGGGCCTGCTGCAGTCTCATCTGCATCTGACTCATCTCCTGCACCGAGCCTGCACACACACACGGAAAAATGTGCGCGCACAGACACACACACAGATTAATACACAAATAAATAAAATAACACAGGCACACACACATACACACACAGATTAATATGCACAGATTAATATGAACACATTTATATACATTCACAAAAAGGTTGTAGTTGAAGACATTCTATCATTGATCTCTTCTTTTAACAGTCCAACAAACCCCAAAAAGTATCTAGTTATCTAGCTGCTAACAGACGTATTGTAGTGTTTTTATCTGACGCTGTGGAGGAACCCCAAAACGTATCTAGTTATCTAGCTGCTAAAAGACGTATTGTAGTGGTTTTTATATGACGCTGTGGAGGAACCCCAAAACGTTTTTCTTTGAAGTCTTTTCTCAAGATTTCATTTGCGTTCTCTGATTCCGTTTCCCCAGAAATTTGATGATGGCATTATTAAAGGAAAATTCCGGTATTTAGCACTTGGAGTCCCTTTTCTGGTTTGTTTTGGATGAACTAGAGTGGTGGGCAACGAAATTTTGACGATTGGTCCTGTCTCAACTTTTCTGACTAATTTTGAATCGCCTTTGACTACTTTAGAGTGGCTGCAACAGGCATGCAAACATGTCCTAAAACAACCCTTAACATTCTTTTTCAAAACTGTGCAACTCACCGAATGGTTAGCGGTGTTCGTTGCATAGCGAAATACAGTTTCTGTCGTGTTTTATTTGGCATTTTGGAAAATCCCATTGATTTCTGTTGGAAGACTCATTGCACGTTGATATTACTGCGCCACCGTCTACACTTCATGCTCAAATATTGAGCGGAAGTTTATACGCGGTTGTGGTGTCTGAAAAAAATAGTTCCACAATAGCAAATAAGACAGCTGGAAATCATACATTGCGCTGATATATTTGCGCGAACACCACTAACCACTCGGTGAGTAGCACAACTAACGTTAAGGGTTGTTTTAAGGACATGTTTGTGCATGCCTGTAGGCAGCCATTCTGAAGCAGTAAAGGCGATTCAAAACGAGTCAGAAAAGTCGAGACAGGACCAATCGTCAAAATTTCGGTGTCCACCACTCTATTTCATCCAAAACAAACCAGAAAAGAGACTCAAAGTGCTAAATACCGGAATTTTTCTTTAAGACTTCACATTTGATGATGGAATTCTTAACACAGATTTTCTCCAACCTCTCACATTCACAGAGCAGCTAATCCTTATTAACGGAACAGTCCAGGATTCCGATGAAAGGGAGCTCTCCTTCCTTGTGTCTTTAACATCCTTTTTCCTTCACTGCGCGCACACACACACACACACTTTCCTTCACTGCACTCTGTCTCCTTGTGTCTTTAACGTCCTTTCTTCTTCCATGAACCCACATCCTCATCTTTGCATTTGCATGAATGCAGATGACTAATCTATCTAAAATGGAAGTGTGTTTTTATTTGTGTTAATCTACCTCTTTTTTAAAATGTGCTTGCGAGAGGCAGAACAGTGTGTGTGTGTGTGTGTGTGTGTGTGTGAGAGGCAGAAGTAGGCCAGAGAGAGAAAGAAAGAAAGAAAGAAAGAGAGAGAGAGAGAGAGAGAGGCCCACAGCTCCTCCCTCACTCAACAGCACCACAGAGTGAGAGTGAAAGACCACTGACCCGTGTGTGTGTGTGTCTGTGTGGACACATAAATAAACAAACATGAATAAACATGCACAAACATCACACACACACACACACACCTGGGCTAATTAAAACATATACAGTATTTTCTCTTTCTCTCAGTCCAAAGAACCACAGGCCTGAAGGCACAATGGTGCACATGCATCTGTGTACACCCACACATACACACAAAACCAAACACTCATCTCTCTAGCCTCTAACAAACACACACAAAGAGAGAGAGACAAACACTCAGACATACATATGCATTAACACGTAAAAATCACATTTATCTCCAGCATCTCTTCCACCACCCCCACCCCACCCACACACACGCGGGCACACACACACACACCTGTGTGCAGCAGCTTGGCACACTGCTTCTGGCTGTCCTCCAGGCGCTGTGTGAGGGCGTTGATGACGGAGGCTCTCTCCACCTGCTCCTCCTCACGCTGACGCTCCAGCTGACGCACCTGCTCACGCAGCCGCTGGCCCAGCTCCGTCTGACACACACACACACAGTCAGATATGCACACACACACACACAGTCAGATATACACACAGAAACACATTAATATATAGACAAGATGTATATCCTGCAGTATCTGTGTGTGTATGTGCATCTCACCTGTTTCTACAGGGCCTGTGTGTGTGTGTGTGTGTGTGTGTGTGTGTCTTACCTGTTCCTGCAGGGCATGTGTGTGTGAGTCGAGCATCTGCTGCAGGCTGAGCACCCTGGCTTCGTGCTGTTCCCGGAATGCGTGTGTGTCTCGGTCATGCTGCTCTCGGACGCGGGTGAGTGTGTCTGAGCGACACATCTCCATCATCTGCTGCTGCATGCTGTCCACCGCCGCCTCGGCCACACACAGCTTCTTCTGGCTCTACCCCCACACACACACACACAAAGTACACACACACACACACACACACACATAAGTACATACACACGTGCACACACACACACAAGTACACACACACACATGCATGCACGTAAGTACACACACACACACACACACATGCACGCACGCACACACACACACACGTAAGGACACATACACATGCACGCATGCACGCCGCAGGAAATATGTTAGTTAAGGTGTCTGACTGGGGAGAGGGGCATACTGGGCTATGTAGCCTATAATATTATATTATTATTATTATTATATTGTTATATAAACTATTGATGTAAAAAACTGTATTTCTGATTATTTATTCATGACAGCACACATTATGCCGATATTATAGACTAGGTGCTGTTACTATTAAGCTACATTAAGCTCCAACAGCTCGTTCTACCTCTTTCTGTCTCTTACTGCTTCAGCTGTCAGCAGCACTGGTTGAAGCCTGGAAATATTGTAAACAAATTAGCCGAATGGGCTACCTCATCATAGACCATTCAGTTTCCCCACGTGTGTTTAAGTTTCAAAGTGATACTTTTTCTCCTTGGGACTGGCCTTTTAGAGTCTGGGGAAAGATTTTTCCATTTATATGGGGATTGAGATGATAAGAACTTAGCAGAGTCGACTTGAATGCAACGGTTTTGAACAGAGTGCTCATGTGCATGTATGCATGTGTTTCTGACTGTGCGTGTATGTATGCGTGTATGTGTGTGTGTGTGTGTGTTTGTGTATATGTGTGTGCATGTGCGCGCGAGCACACTTGTGTGTGTGTGTGTTTCTGACTGTGCATGTAAGAGTGAGTGTGTGTGTGTGTGTGTGTGTGTGTGTGTATGTGTGTTACCTCCTGGTCTCTCTCGGTGAGGGTGTGTATCTGTCGCTCCAGGGCGGTGACGCTGGCCTGCAGCTGAGCCTCTCTGCTCTGACTCTCCTCCAGCACATGAGACGACTCCTTCAAAGACACTGCCAGACCCTCCTTCTCATCTACACGCACACACACACACCCATACATGCAGTCAGAAACACATATGTATGCAAGGAAGGTATTTCTTTTTCCTGTACGTGTGTGTGTGTGTGTGCGCATTTTTGCATTTTTGTTACCCTTGACGATGGCGAGCTGGTGCTCCAGGAAGCGGATGCTGCGTTTGCTGTCCTCCATCTTGCGCTCAAGCTCCTCCAGCTGTCTGTTCTGGGCCTGATGCAGCACCTGCAGCTGCGCCAACTGCTGGCCCTCCAGCGTGTCTGCACACACGCACACAAACACAAACACACACACACACACACACACACACACACACACACACACACACACACACACACACAAACAAGATGACAAAGTGAGATGTTTGTGGAGAGAACAGAGACAGGCTGGTCTGGGGCTGAGGCCCACTGAGAGCCCACTGAGGGGTCACTCACTCTGTCTGGAGTCCAGAAAGTCCCGCTGCAGCTGCTCTAGGTGGCCGTTCGGGAGGTGGCCGTTCGGGAGGTGGCCGTTCGGGAGGTGCCCGTTCGGGAGGTGCCCGTTCGGGAGGTGCCCGTTCGGGAGGTGCCCGTTCTGATGCCCCTCTGGGTTGAACATCTGGGAGGGCTGGCGGGGCTGGAAAGTGGCCTTATGGTGATTGGGCATCTTCTCTGCTGTCCCACCATTGTCCACATTCTACACACAAAAATCACACACAGTTACAAAGGAACAGTAGAATCGTATGTTATGGTGAAGCCCAGTAACTAAAACTCATAGTTCCCCTAACGTGAAACCTGAAAGTGGTTCCTGTATTAGGTTCCCTAACCTGAAACTGGTTCCTTTATTAAATCCCCTAACCTGAAAAGGTTACTGTAGTTCCAGCTTCCCAAACCTGAAAAGGTTCCTGTATTAGATTACCTGACCTGAAAGTGATTTCTGTATTAGATACCCTAACCTGAAAAGGTTCAGGTAGTCCCAGTTCCCCTAACTTGAAAGTGGTTCCTGTATTAGATCCCCTAACCTGGAAGTGGTTCCTGTACTGGTTGTAGTTCTGCTGGTCGTTTGGGTGCTTGGTGGGGGAGTACGGTTCCTGCTCGTATCCCTTGTCTATGGAGAAGTCGTTGGTGCAGGAGGACTCCTCAGGCCCCGTGCTGGAGTAGGGGTACCCCTCGCGCTCGTACGGGTACCCCTGAACGCCCCCCTGGCCCAGTGGGCCGGGGCCGTTCTCATAGCTGTAGTCCTGATGATACGAGCCCTCGTCCTCATAGTTCTGCGGGGAAAAGTAGAGCGGCACTTCACACACCAGCACACACACACCAGCACAGTGCTGTCAGGGCGAGCTGTACTTTACACACCATCATAAGCCTAAAACAGGGGGTGGGGAACCTTTGTTTGATCTGGCCCCCGGGGCAAATTGGCCAAATCCGAAAAAAAAAAGTGCAGCCCGAAAAGGTTCCCCACCCCTGGCCTAAAGCCAATACATCATTTTTGATTTCATAGTTGGGATTTTTGTCCCGTTTTGATGACCACAAAGTATTTTCAGCCAGACTTACAAACAACCCAACAAACAATCCAATTTCCACACAACAACAATGTTCCAACCAGTCAGAGAGACACAAAGTGTTCAAAGTAAGATTTAGACATATAAAACACATAAATAGAGATAGGTTTGAAAAACTCACATCCTCAGTGAGAGCTGGGGGTCTCTGATTGGTCCAGTCAGTTTGCCCGTTCCAGGCGTGCTGAGGTCTGAAGCACAGAGAGAAATGAATGCAGCCTCACTTACACAAACCTCACTTACACAAACACACACACACAAACACACACTAGACGCACATCAGACATACACACACTAGACACACTCACACAAAAACACACCAGACACACTGATACCAGACCAAGACACACACACACATCAGACACACCACACACTAGACACACACCAGACGCACATTAGACATACACACACTAGACACACTCGCACAAAAACACACCAGACACACTCATACCAGACCAAGACACACACACGCACATCAGACACACCACACACTAGACACACTCACACAAAAGCACACCAGATACACTCATACCAGACCCAGACACACACATGCACACGCACACACACAAACACATCAGACACACACAAACATCAGACACAGACACACACAAACATCAGACACAGACACACACACATCAGACACACACAAACATCAGACACAGACACACACACACACACACACACACACACATCAGACACACACAAACATCAGACACAGACACACACACACACACACATCAGACACACACACACACACACACACACACACACACACAGACACACACACACACCAAACACCAGTGGAGGGACAGGGCAACAGGACACTAGTAGTAACACAGGAGTGTTCATTAGTTCAAAAGACTGTGGAACTGAGTCAAAGACCACAAGTTACGCTTCCTTATACAACTCTTCCCCTGACACACTTCACTCTCCGCCTGACGGACACATGGCGAGAGCCAGTTAGGCTTGTTTGCAGGAAACGGATCACACAACCCTGCAGCGGTGCCAAGGCCTTAGGGCTGAATGTTGTGTTATGTACCTGTTGCCATTGCCATGGTTACTGCAGGGCGAGTCGTTGAGCTCGGGGGAGGAGTCACGGCTGTCCTCTAGCATGTCATCTGGGAGGTCCGTCAGGAGCTTGTGGAGCTGTAAATGAGCGCGCACACGCACACACACAGACACACACACACACACACACACACACACACACATACATACATAAGAAAGAATATTCCACATCTTCAAAAAGGGCATGGTCAATATTGACTCATAACAGAATGCATTATAATGTAAAATGGTTAATACCATGGAACGAGCAACTTCTCAGAAACAACACACACACTGCCTCTCAGACACATCACACACATACTGCTTCTGAGAAATAACACACACATACTGCCTCTGACACACTTTTAAGCAAGTAATGTGCTAACCTGTTGCATAGCAGCAAGTACTGTGCTAACCTGTTGCATAGCCGCAAGTACTGTGCTAACCTGTTGCATAGCAGCAAGACAGAGTGTCATGTTCACCATAGCAACGGCCAGAAAAGATCCTAAACAATCCTAAACGCAATCAAAACACCCAGACAACACACACAGCTCTCCAGACCCCTCACTCCGTCAGAGCCAGGCGTGAAGCAGCCACCCCACCCCGCCTCAACCCTCCCACCCCCCGACACACAAACACACACACAGCTCCCACTCCAAAGCGTTAATCTCAGACCCCTCACTCTGTCAGACTGTCAGAGCCAGGCGTGGAGCAGCCCCCCACCCCGACACACACACACACACACACACACAGGATGCTGAGCTGAGACCAGAACCAGATCAGACTGAGGCCACAATGAGACTGACTAACTTACTTCCCATAGAGACTTCCGGATGAGAAGCACCTCCCGCACGGACTCCTCCACCAGAGCCGAGCCTCCCGGCACACGCATTCACCCACCGGCTGTGAGGGGGCAGAGCGAGCTGCACGGCGTGGTGAGGCGGAGGGCGCAGAGTGGCAGGCAGAGCGGCGAGAGCAGACCAGACTGGCACTCATGCGCAGCAGGCAGCATGAGTGGCGGCCGGTGCGCTAAATCCGCTCATGTGTGTATTGTTTGGGTCCAGCCGTACACCCCACTGGGCAGGGCAGGTCAGACCATACATTGGTGTTAACTGGAGCAGAAAGAGCTCTGATTAAACACAACACTTCCGGTTCCCACCAGAGCCTTTGGTTCCCATACATACCACAGCTTCCAGAAAACACTCACACAACTTCATATACCGTAACTGTTTAAAAACACAGCTACCAACAGAGTCCTTCAGTTTGCCACTTTAGATGGGCCAAGTCGGGTGCCATGTATATTCAGTTGTAAGCTATTTTTCAGTGTAGGTGTCCACAGATAAGCGAAGCCCAGGAGAGAGCAGCTAAGTTTCCCAGGAGAGAGTAGCTTAGTTTCCCAGGAGAGGCAGCTAAGTTTCCCAGGAGAGAGCAGCGAAGTTTCCCAGGAGAGAGCAGCGAAGTTGAGTTTCCCAGATGAGTTGTGCTCCACATGTGAGAGTGAACAGAATGTGGGACAGGAGAGAGAGAGAGAAAGAAAGAGCAGAAACACGCCCGCCAGCCTGCAGTCCTACTCCACCAATAACAGTGCAGGTCCAGAGTGCAGCTCAGCAACATTACCAGTGAATGAGTCACAGCACGGCTCTACCAGGCTGGTTTCACTGCTGTTTTAAACACATACACACACCTCCACCCTCTGGGGGGTCTCTCTCTCTCTCACCTGTATTATTATTAACACAAGGCGGAAGGCTGTCAGTGGCCCAGCATCGGCCCCAAACACAACAGATGGGGGAAAAAAGAGCTTAAACAAAACAGATGGGCAAAGAGGGGATAAGGTGACATAATAACTGTTTACTGAACAATTCCGCAATTATGGACCATACTGCTAGTCCAAGGCCAAGATCTTTTTCACAAAAACCTCCCTAGATCTACCTCCCAGCTCCAGTCTGCGTCTACGCTAAACCACTACATGCGTCTGGATTGCTGCAAGGGCACACATGAACTCCAAGTTGAGAGTTTAAGCGCACCCACCTCCTGCTCTCTGGCGTAGTCCTCCGGATCGTACTCCTCCTCCTCATGCTGGGTCTGCAGCGCGTTGCTGTCGAAGTCTATAGACATGATTGGTGCTGAGGATGCACCTCTTCAACCGAGTGCCTGAGTATGACAGGGAGACGTGTCAGCTGCCTGACTAACAACAGCTCTATGTACACACCAACAGTAGCTGTCTACAGCTAACATGCATGTCTTGGCCTGGAGGTTTGAGTCCAAGTCCAGCAAATAAATGTACGAGCTGTCCTAGCTATTAACTGCCCTGTCGCTAGCTGACAAAAAAAAAGTAAGTTACATTCAACACAACTGGCAACATGCGGTATGTTACAACGACAAATGAGTTATAAGAGAGTCCAAAAAATAGATTCTTAAAACTTCACACTGTCTTGGTAACTAACTAAAGTTCATCGTCAACGTTTAAAGTTAGCATCTACGTTAACTTGAATTCTAACTTAGGAGGACAACTGGCCATGTTTCTATCAGAACTAAGATGATAAGAGACAAAGTTATGCATGGCTCTTACATTTGCTTTTTGAATGTCTTGGCAACAATAACTTAGCAAGCTAATTGAGTTTAGTAGTGACAGAGACTTTTTGTAACGTTACTAAACCAGCAAATCAATGAAATCCTATGCCAACTCGGCTCGGCTCAGCTCACGTTAGTTAACGATGGCTCATTCATGCATGCTATCGATAGTAAACTTTTCCACCAGGAAGTCATAACACAGGTAACGTTAACATTAGATACTCACCACGACCACAGTAAAATCCACTTTGTTTCACTAGGCACGTTGTCTAAGATAAATAACACTAGCAGCGCTACAATATGGAAGATAATAGCGTTCGCCTGCCAACAGACTGGTTAAATGTCGTTAGCTTAGTAAAGTGCAATGCTAACGTTGAGTTCACGTTACCACCATAGCAACCAAAGGGAGCGTTGCATTTTCTACGGTGCCTGTTCATAGACGGTTAAGATACGTGGTTGCAGTAGACGTAAGACATATCATTGCATTTCACTTAACCACACAACCGTTATTTTCAGACCAAACTCCAGAGTCGTCGTAGTTTCCATAAAATGGTTTTGTTGTCATGCGTCTCCAAAGCTGGCGCCTAAACCGGCGGCAACTTTTCCGCTCATCTGATTGGGTGACAGACAAGAATGGGCGTGCTAATGTCATGAAACAACAACGCCCCCTCACAGCTGGTCTTGAAGGGAACCGGAGGATGTCAGCTCGATAACAGAGATCGTACAAAACCTACTCTGTATGGTTTGCTCGCCTTTCTTAAATAAGACTAGCACTGACATTAGAACGAATAATTGTAATTCTAAGTGGTATTACTGGTATTCTATACATTGATAAGGCCATACATAAATGGTGATACCGCATTCTATGCATTCACACACACACACACACACACACACAAGTAAAATCTGGACCAAAAAAAAACACGAGAAAAGCAAGTTCAATAGAAGCATCATGGGCATCATTTATTACATTTTTTCCCAACAAAACAAAATAACAGGGACAGCGTTACAATGTAACAGAGACACTGTTTTTTTCCTCTCAGCAAAAACAAGGAGTGCCAGTAATTACTCGCTCTATGCAGACATCAGTGGTGTATCTGATCACAGCCCAGAGCCCCACACTGAGCCCGGGAGAACATGCTGTCTGTGACGGCCAAAGTGCTAACCAGAGAAATTATTCCATGGAAATAATGTTTATCGCTTATCAAACAATGACGTAAATTAACTTGAGTAAAATGAACCATGACCACAAGTCAGTAATCTGAATCAGTTTACCTCTCCCAACAGATATCATTGCTGCTTGAGCAACAACTGACAATGGGGACATCTGGACAGAGGATAAGAGTCTGGTTGTTGTTGTTGTTGTTGATGGGTTTTTTTTTGTCTTTTATGGTGTGCCTTGGATTCAGTGCTTAGCCCCAAGTGAAAGCAGCAGCCTCACACAGATTAGCCAGAACACACACACTCACACACCATCAACCAGCTAGGAGGTGCCACATGACTTGACAGTAGTATTTTGCCCTCGACCGTCCATGGTTGCAAAAGGTGTGACAGGTTGCCAGGTGATCATTGCGCCCATCAAGCCAGCTTGCTGACAATGGCTTGGTTGAGAGAATTGAGCTGATTGGTCCATTTGTCTAAAGCTGTGTAGCGGGCTCCGCCTCTCTTCTGATGGTCCAGCTCCAAGAGTTGGTTGACCTGGTCAATGCGGCCATTGATCGTACTGGAAGAACAAATCAAACAAACAAAAAAATCACTGAGGTGTTATCTAATATTGTAACCAGGCTAAAGAGCATTAATATCTTTACTTAAAGGAATTATCCTAATTGTCCGTAGGAGTCGATTGCCGAGTGTGGAGTAACACGCTCTGGAAATTCACAATTTCGTCTTAACACGGTCTGGAAATTCTCAATTTCATCGCCGTTTAAAAAAAAAAAAAAAAAAAAAAAAAAAAAACATAGTCCAGTATTTCTTTCGAAATTGAAATCAAGTTGTATGCAACAGCAAACCCTAGCTTACTAACAGGTTGGAATTTTGAAATGTCACGTGACGTGAGCGTGTTACTCCACACTCGGCAATCGACTCCTACGGACTTTCCCCTAAAGATGCCAGCTGCAGCAGCAACATTTCCGGAAAGGTACTGGCTTGATGAAATTCATTCTGGACTCTCTATCCGACCACATTAAGACCTCGGGACCTTCGGTTTGGCTTTTGGGACCCTCTACTCACTACCACGTAAGTGTAATGTTGTTTGGAACTGTAGAAGAGGTATAAAAATAGCATTTTGTAGCGGCGAAATGACATGCCCGGGTCACTTCCAGGCTAACGAGTTTTGACTAAAAACGGTAAAATCGAACTCTCAAAACACATCCGAATGACATGATTTTGATGTCAACTCAACGTATGTACTCCCAATAATCCGTAAATTGATCTAAAGTGCATTTTACTCTGATAATTCCTTTAAAGGCTAACATGAAAATACAATAGAGTAAAAAAATGTTGCCACAATTACTGGGGCTATCCTTTCTACTTGGTGCACTGTGAAGGACCGTGACCTTAACTGTGGAGATAAAACACTTACTTGTCTAATATGCACTGAACAAGCAAGCTTTCCACGTCTGCTACATCAATGTTCAATTCCTTGGAGAGAAAAACAGATCGAGAAAAATATTAAAACCTCTTCTCAATTAATATAGGGGGTCAGAAAACAAGCGTTTAGATTAATACATTAATATACCAGTTGTAATCTGCCCTTACCTTCGAGATGAAAGGTATGTGTATTCTAGTGTAAGGCTTAATTAACTTGATGAGCACTTGTGTCCTGATATTCCTCAATAATTCTGCAATCAGAAGAGGAAGGAGAGACACATGACAAGTTAAGAAACATCCATCATGCAACAGGACAGCACACTGCTACCACAGCTTAGAGATATCAACCTACTTTAGATGACAGGTCTTCTTTCTCACCAGGTCAGGTTCTTTTATCTCAGAAAACAAATGTCAAAAGACTAAAAACAATGCTACCTAGTTTTAAATGTACTTAAACATAAACCAATGTACATGCATAAAAAATGGGTATTGGGAAATATCCTGTTTCTATGGTAAATCTGAAAACACACATCTTTATTTGTTATTTTTTAAATGTATTTGTCATGTCTTGATGTCATGGGCACGCTGGCGACTACGCCGCTCCATCAGTCATCTTAAGTCTTGTTGTTATGTGTCTTGTTTGTGGAGCGCTTTGGGTTGCACTATGTGCATGTTAAATGCGCTTTAAAAATAAAACGGACTTGACTTGACATCTTTAACAGTAGTTTGTAGACCAATTTCAATACATGTAAAATTTGAGGTGGTGTGCAATGGCTCATGTACAATGAAATCATCAGTGTGACAACAAAGAGCTGCTTGCCTTCAATGTGCTCTCTTATGAAGGGGTCGTCCATTATGTTACTGTGGTTCGTCTTCAGGATCTTCTCAAACTCTGTGATGTCATTATTCTGGTAGGCACTGACATAAAATACATTTCATTCAACATCATGTCATTGGATGGCAGCTGATAGTCAAGGTTGCAATGCACAAAGTACACAACACATCACAAAGTAAGGAGCTAGAGTATATACAGCTATTAACAGCACATCATAAAGTAAGGAGCTATATACCGCTATTAACAGCACATACAAGTCCCAGATAGGCTTCAGGCTGAAGTCAGGTACTAGTGGATCCTTACCTTACCAAATTTGTCATGGCGAGAATTTCAGGGTCATTTTTGTATGGTTTTGCCTAAAGAAAGAGAAACACATACGTTGGACAGAGGAAACACAGCACACATCTCGCTCCTGATGTCCACACTCCACAGATTGGTTTTGTCACGTTGGTCCTCATTTCCGTTGCGTTCATTTATTCAAATAAATCACTAGTTTTCAAGTCATGACAACACAACCTCTATTGTAAACACATCTTGATGGTTTACCTCCTGCGAATCGAAGGGGTTGATGCCTGACTTCATCAGCATGTTGGCCAACACCAGGTACTTCAGACAGGTGGTCCGCCGCGGGCTTCCCGACTCGTCGTAGTTCTTGAACGCCTCGAAGAAGTCGGTGTGAGCCTTCTCAAACTCACCCTCTCTCAGGTGCATCTTACCTCCACACTCTAGAGAAATGCACAAAGCAAGATTATTTACATTAAATCAATAAATAAATACTGATATGCAAATAATAAAAATGATAGCGTTTTGAGCCGATAGTGTCTTTGACTCTGATGAAGATGCTATCGCATCGAAATATTAGTCACCAGCACCAGTAAAAACTCGCTATAACTAATCGTGTGCTCCGGTCCGGTCCTTCTTCTGGGTTCAGTCTTATGAAGTGGCCCGAAAGTTGTGACTGGTCTTAAAGTGGCGCTTGAGCTCTGCTGTCATTGTGGGTGTAGATACTAGTCTAAGCAGTGGTGAAAGATAAGAGTTTGTTGATTTTTTTGGAAAGTCATAATGGTTAATCATTGTGTTTGTGCTGGTTGCACTAATTCCAGCCTGTCAGGACATCACATCCACCACTTTCCAAGGTTTTTTTTGCTTGGGTGTTTTGTGCAGGTAACCTAAATAGAGGGGGGCTTCACCGTCTCATCCGTCACAAAACATTTACACGGACATTAATATTCCGAGTATTGACCGCATTCAGAATAACACAATATTGCGAATATGGTGTTTACATGAGTTGTTAATATAATGTTCCATTCATATTCCCATTTACATGTCACACAGCATATTCTGACTTTATCAAAGATCTAAACGTTCCTTCCGTGAATGTTTCGATTGTGTGCGTTCAGATACCTGTAAGTATTGCTACATTGTGTTTGTTACATATTCAGATAAACAGTTTGATGTTATTTGCCATGCCATGCTGCCCAACTGTCACAAAATATTATCAATATTCCAACGACTTTAAATGAAGGCAACCTACATGGATGTTTAATCAACAGCAAGTATGATTGCCAAAGCAGATTAAGCGATATCAAGATAATGTCAATAGACGCAGACACAGCGTTAGCCACCATTATCACAGAGTCACTCACCAAAACTGTACCTCACTGTTCCTACCTCACTTCCGTTTAGTGTAGGGTTTCTCAAGGGGGGGCGGTATTGCCCCCTGGGGGGCGTTCGTACAACCTAGGGGGCTGGGAATGTGAGGTTTTTTTTTTACATTTTAAACTTTCATGGTTTTCACATATTTTTGGTGCAAAAATAGGCTACCTGAAATAAATAGGCTATTTTCATTCATGGGTTTCTAACCCCTCTACCGTCCCAGCTACATTTTACTGTTTATCTATGCTCAGTGGTCATACAGTGCAGTTCGGGCCTGCACACGCCCGGACTCACGTCCCCAGCCCCGCTCGCTGTTGTTCTGCAGCTGCTCTGACCGTAGTCTCCACGTTGGAGACCGTTGCTAATCAAATACGAAATATGTATAGGCCTAAACAGGCCTCACGCGCGGATTCTGTTTTGTGATTGGTTGGATTGTTGCGATGTGCATATGTTGTTCACGTGATGTGCACTTGATTTTTGTCCATGATAAAATGACACGTCTTGTGCCCTTGTGCGGGGGGGCAGAGGATCAAAGTAAGGTCAGGGGGGCATTTGCTCAAAAAAGGTTGAGAACCACTGGTTTAGTGGTTTAAAGATGCAGAATTTATTTTCTCACAATGTTGTTTCTTGCGAAGTTATCTTTTTTTTTCTTTCTGAGAATCTAGTTCCTTCATCATTTATCTACACTATGCTTTATAGGTGTTTCCAACCTGCAAGTGGCTCTTTAAGAAACACTGATATGAAACATGATATTTTCTGACATCTGCTCTTGGACCACTTGGGATAGCTTGCAGACAACCTCACTTTGAGAAACACTGCAATAGACCCATGTTCTCCTGTTCTTTCCTCATGCTGTAGACCCACGTTCTCCTGTTCTTTAGTCATGCTATAGAATCATGTTCTTCTGTCCTTTAGTCATGCTATACCCATGTTCTCCTGTTCTTTAGTTATGCTATAGACCCACGTTCTCCTATTCTTTCCTCATGCTGTAAATCTATGTTCTCCTGTTCTTTAGTCCTCCTATAGACCCATGATCTCCTGATATTTAGTCATGCTATAGACCCTTGTTCTCCTGTTCTTCAGTCATGCTATAGACCCATGTTCTCCTGTTCTTTAGTCATGCTATAGACCCTTGTTCTCCTGTTCTTTAGTCATGCTGTACAGCCATGTTGTAAGGGTATGCGTACCTCTGATCACACCCATGATGAGTGGATGGGGGATAGCAGACTTGATGTGTAGGGACTGCTCATACAGGGCCTTGAGCTTCTTGTTGTTCTTCTGCGCCGTGTACATCTGGATCTCCAGCGCATAGATCTCCAGAAGCTGCGTGCCTTTCTTCAAGTCATCCTCTCCATCATCGGTCTAAAACCACACACACACAGCATCATCAGTCTAAAACCTCACAACAGCGCGCACACACACACAGCATCATCAATGTAAAGCATCATCAATGTAAAGCCACACAGCAGCCTCAGTCTACAACCACACGACAGTGGTTTTGGGGGCAGCCGTGGCCTACTGATCACATCTGGTAAAAATGCCCTTTTCTTTAGGACACTACTTCTGTCATGTTTGTAGGCTTGCCTAGTGCCTACATCTCTGCTTGTATCTGCACTCCGTCGCAGCATATTAGCAGCTTTTCTCTTTCTCCTCTCCTACATCTTTTCATTAGTTATCTTTTCTTGGCTCTCTGCTTCAGCTGCCACAGCAGCACTGGTTGAAACCACTGGTTAATAGCTGGATAGCGAATATGTATGTAAGTTAATCATGCTGGTCGGCTGGTTAGTTTGCAACTCTAAATGTAACCGATATTTTCTCCCCTGGGTCTTGGAAAATACTTTTATACTAATACTAATCTATTGGGACTGAAGGAGCAAACAAACCAGTGATGACCTGATAGTAACAATTACGTTTGTCTAATGTTATCCACTTGCCGTTCTAGAAGTAATTGACAAGCTGTAACGTTATAGCGTGCTAATAAAAAAAAAAAAAACAGGTGTGTTCTAACATATAATTACCCAACTTGCCATAACTTCTCTGAAGTTTGGTCACCTCAATTGATGCTGATAGCACCAAACTTAAGATAATGCACTCTTTACAATTTTGTCGTGGTTCATGATGCTACCAGTGAACCAAATCCATGTGCGTGCTCACACACACACACACACACACACACCCCAAAACTGCTTGAGTGGCCTGTGCACAGAGGGGAGGGGCGTGTCATCAGTCTAAAACCTCAAACACAGCATCATTTAAAACCATAAAACAGCACACATACACGGCTGAGCACAGAATCATCAGTCTAAAACCTTACAGCAGCACACACACACACAGCATCACCAGTCTAAAACCATAAAACAGCACACATACACACACACGGCTGAGCACAGAATCATCAGTCTAAAACCTCACAGCAGCACACACACAGCATCATCAGTCTAAAACCATAAAACAGCACACATACACACACACACACACACACACACACACACACACACACACACACGGCTGAGCACAGAATCATCAGTCTAAAACCTCACAGCAGCACACACACAACAGGCTGAGTACAACATGCTGTCGACATCAGGCAGCAAAACTGGTTAAAAAAAAGTTTTTATATCCGCTTATCTGCTAATAACACATCAAATGTCCACACTCTGGAGGGGGGGGGGGGGGGGGGGGCAGAATATTCCACATTACCCGCGTTCACTGGGCCTAGCAAAAAAGCTAGCCTACTACTACTAGCCTACAATCGCAGCCAGTCACTCATCTAAAATCTTCAGTGGTCTCTACCTCATAAGCAACGCATCTCATACCACGTTATTACCAGGCATGCCGATTATGAGCAGGGGCAGCGGAAAATGAAAGTAAGGGTCGATTGCACAGTCCAGGACAGGTTACTGGAAGCAGTGTCGGGCGCACCGCCACAGCAAACAACTTTTACAAATAACGAATCCCCATATTCATTCCGCTGCTGTCTGGGTGCCAAAAGCACGAAATACAAGGCACAGTGTAAAACGGAGGTCTTCTGATCCTATACATCTAACGAAAGAAATGGTTTCGTAACATGGTGGAGAATAGTGAATTTGCACTTCAGTGCTGTAGCCTCTGAAAAATATTAGAGCTATGTGACAATCAGCCAGAATTTCCTCTAGTTGTAACAATAACAATTATTCATTAGAACTATTTTCGCTAAAACATTAAATATTTTAAAGAAGCCCTATGCAACAATTTTAGCAAAAATGACCTTAATTATGCTCGTTCTGATGGTTCTACAACACTTTTGGGTCGTTTGGTGGGTGCTTCGTCACCCCCTAGTGCTTCTCCGCAGAAAAAACGAATATGCAATTTTCTGGTCCCGGACCGAAGAAATCCGGATGTAACTCGGCGGAAGGCCTCGAAAATGTAGTCAGATTGTAGTTTCTAAGAAGACCGCAAAACGGACTCCGACATGGCTTTGTTGCTGTTGAAATTGTAAGTAGCCTACCCTTGGGTGAACTTCGTTTTTGTAATGTGGTTTGATAGTCTCTTGAACAATGTGTTTGCTCGACCGTTTTATTGTGAGCCCTGTATATGTTTAGCTTGGTTTCTTGATGGCTAGCTCGCTAGCTAGTGGGGGTTTAGCGTAGCAGTCACTTGCTACCGAAGCTGCAGGGGGAGCGATGTCGTGAAAAATGTGAACCCAAATCAGGCGAAAACCCAAAAACAGCGAAGGAATAACCAGACTTGCATAGGGCTTCTTTAAGTTCAATGTACAGTGCGAGAAAAACAAAACACAATAACAATGTCACAATCAGGAATTATCTGAATAAGACGGTAGTTTCATTTTTGCACTATCTGGCTAACAGTCTTTAAAGTAAATAAGCTAAGTCACCTACACTGCATATGCATCAGTTCTAGGCTCAATTTCTTTTACAGGAAAATGTTTTTATGTTTTTGCCTATGTTAAATCAGGGTCTATAGAATTAGTGTGTGTATGGCTTGTGGGGGTGTGGCATCATGATGGTTGACCGATATCACGATGGAAAGCAACCATCACAATGGGCGATGACATCGTCCATCGGCCCAACCCTAGTCCACACATTACAAGAGACACAACAGAAGTGCAGGGTACGAGACAGCCTTCAGATGTTGCGTGACATGTTTGAACACCAGGCTTGCTCTTTTACCTGACATGACTGGTGCAGCTGCCTGAGAATTTTCTGGAGTTTGCCGAATTCCTCCCTCTCCAAATACAACTTTCCCAGCTAAAAAAGACAGAAAAGCACAGGACATTTGACATAACTGAGAAATTATATGAATGTTACAATATAAATAGATAGCAGCTGTTATATTCAAGCACACTTGCTTCAATACCTTTGTGTTGGTTTTAAACCAAAGCCTGTCATTTTTGGCATCCTTCAGTGCTTCCAATGTTGTTTCATAAAACTCCTGGAGCAGATCCATCTGTGAAGACAGACCGAGAAGATTGTAAATGACGCCATTATTTATGCCCGTCTTTGACAATGGATGTACATGTATTGGCTTTATTTCCTCAATGTTTTTCATGTCCATACTTACTTGTTTAGAAGTGGAGATATAATCCAATATGGAGTTTATGGATTTCTCTGAGTAGTTCCTGGTGACGGCACTGCGAATATATGTCAGGAGCTGCTTGTATCGATTCATCATTTCAGGGAAGTTAGTCTGTGAAAAGAAAGAACAACTAAGATGAAAATGTACTCTCAGGTGTGCTGTTATAACATGCAAGCAAGAAGTAAGCAAGAGTGAAACGTAAATTAATCCATTTATGCTGCCTCCGTTTCACGTAGCACAACGATGTGTTTATCCATATGCTTCATACGCTCTGAAAATAGACATAACAATACACTTTCCTCTACTTAAGTTTTAATGGCCGTAATTCGCACACAAAGCACTGGCTGTGTAAAGAGATACACTGATTCAAATGGAATTCTATCGTTAACAATAAACAATGACTGAGACTCTTCAAAAACGTCTCTGATGTGAATCGCCACTTAGAGCAACATGTAACGAAACAGCACCAGGGTTTCACCACAAGCAACACCTCTGAGATGTATCTGCACAGTTGTGTGTGCACTTACCAGCTTAAAATTGATCTTGATCATCTGTTTCAGTGCTTTGAATCCCCATTCACCCTTCTCGCCCTCAAGTTCAAGCACCTGATGGACAAAGACATGCAGAACACCATCAGTACAGGAAACAGTAACATAACACATCAAGCACATCAAGCTTTAAAGTCAGAGTCCATTCCATCACCACTTGGCAGATTATTATTTGCATTCACCATAACATAACCCACTACACTTAAGAGGTCTCAGGTCTGTAACAAAAGCTGGCCTGCACAGTTACTGGGAGGCATTGATAAATCATGTAATGTAAGCTTAAGAGCTGAACCTTCTGAAAGCTGCTGAGGGCTGCTTTCGGATCGTCTTCTTTCAGCGCTTTGGAATTGTAGTACTGGTTTTCCAAGTCCACGTTGGGCTCGGAGTTGCTGTCTTCTGAGTATTCCTTAAATGACAGGATGTAAACAACATGAGCAAAACAAACAAGGACAATGATGAAGCCCATAAAATATAAACACGTTGACGTAGTAACCTAGTTCAGAGGTCAGTGTAGCACAACACAAGAGCAGTGCCCTGTGAGCTACTGAACGTTTAGCCTATATAATGTCAAGACTGAACTACGGAGAAATGGGATTCCTGTCTCCTCTCGCAAGCGCCTCTAGTGGAAATGCTCAAACTACAGTAGGCTATCTGACCAAACTCTGGTTAGCTAGGGGAGTAGCTAGCAAGCTTTGACGTTATGTTATGGCTACCTGAGGCAGCTATTTCACAGTTTCAATAACAAAAATGCTTAACGTAGATATTTCTAGATGACTGGACACAACAGATTATAAGATGAATGATGCACACAGTGCCTCGTCTCAAAAGCAACTCCTAGTTCTAACGTGTAGTTTGGTAAAGCATTTCCTGAAGTTTCAGTGACAGAACTTAGCTTATGTTGCTATACCGGTGGAATGACTGTAAACCGATTGCTACGATAGCTGTTTAGCTTGCCAGTGACATAGCATGGTCAGAGACAATAGCTTACATCATTGCGCGATCTTCAGGGCGTACAAGGTATCTCTAAACACTTACGACGTCATATTATAGTACATTTGTCTTTAAATCACCTCTAAGACATGTTGTCACCAGATTGTATTTGCCAGAACAAGCAACTGTATCACCAAAGCTATTATGCTAGCATTAGCTTCGCACTACGTTAGCCGCTTAGCTTGCTGTGCTAACAAGTGAACCATTCACGGCCTCGAAGCTGAGAGCTACGGTTGCAAGCCCGTCCATGGTACTGATTATATACGGCAAAATAATGCCTTGCATTTAAACGTCTGCACACAAAGTAACATAGCGACTCTCTGTGTAGTGTTTGGAATGCATGAAACTAAACGTACCAGGTCATAGTCCTCTTCATCATCGCACATGAAATCATCCTCCATGTCAGACATCTTGACCACAGTATGGAGCCTAAATAACTCCCAGCATTCTTTGCGCTACAAAAACCTTCTGTAAGTTACTTGGCGAGGAGGAAAAGATTGTTGCAGACTCTGAGCAGATCCTCTTCCGTGTATTTGAAAAAAAAAAAAAACAGCTGAACAGAGGTATGACAGTCAGCTGACTATATGAAGGATACGGCATTATTGCAGGGATTGCGCTAGTTTCAGTTTATTTAGTCTCAGATTTTAGTCGCATCTTCACACGAGAAAAGATATGACATCCCACCCGCCCAAGCTGAAGGTGCAACTCTCTAGGAATGAAAGGTGAGTTTATAAACGAATGACAGTCTCATAGTTTTTTAAAAGCCTGTCAACTTAAATTAGGCCATTATCGTTCTTTTGGGTGATGGTGTTTCCTTGCCACGCTGACCAACAGGCTGCAGCGACTCAAGGAGGCTTTTCAGGAAAAGTATGGGGAACCCGTACTCTTCTATGCATGTGCACCTGGACGGGTAAACTTAATAGGTAAGCAATCAGATTTTCAGTTCTTGTACATTATTCAGTGGAGTTCGTTGGGATGGTGTGGCTCCAGTTTTAAAGCGGTGAACCTGTCCCCCGTCCAGGAGAACACATTGACTACTGTGGTTATGCTGTGCTCCCTATGGCTATTGAGCAGAACATCCTGGCTGCGGTCTCAGTGAACAACTCTCAAACAATTCAGCTGGCCAACACCAATGAAAAATACCAGTAAGATATTTGAATAATGTGTTCTGCAGTCATCTTATGAGCCTTCTCTTTAATTACATCATTCTGTGAAAGTATGTGTTACTCTTCTGTCAAACAGAAGATGGCAGTGTTGAATCCTTACTATATGCTTGGTGTCTTTGCAGGGACTTCACTGTATCATCTGACAGCATTGCCATTGACCGAGACAACCCTCAGTGGCAATATTACTTTCTATGTGGAGTGAAGGGGATTCAGGTTTGTGCTGGTTAGGTAGTTCACAGTGCAGACACCATTATTCAGTTAGATGATTTCCTCCTGCGTTTCCTTCTCTGCTGTGACGCTGACCGTTGACTGCCCCTCCCTCCTCAGGAGCATCTCGGCGTGTCTCCGCTGGCGGGTATGCGGTGCGTGGTGGACGGGACCATCCCTGCAAGCTCAGGGCTCTCCAGCTCCAGCGCGCTGGTCTGCTGTGCTGGGCTCGTCACTATGGAGGCCAACCGCCAGGCTCGCTCAAAAGTACCTCAGCTCTGAAGTAACTCTAGAAACACCTGTAGAAGTGTGCTGCTGGGGTTGAACGAGTCTCTGAACAAGAGCACGTGCTTGACCTCTAGCTGTGGCGCAGAGGTTAACGTTTAACTGGAGATTGCCCTATGCTCTGTCCTGCAGGTGGAGTTGGCAGAGGTGTGTGCCAAGTGTGAGCGCTATATTGGCACAGAGGGCGGGGGCATGGACCAGTCCATCTCTTTCCTGGCCGAGGAGGGAACGGTAGGCCATCTCATCTCGACTCTCTGCTGCAGGTGACGATGGGTCCAGTGCTGGCCGGCCCGTTTGGGTCGTTGTTGATTATCATGTTGTCCGTGTGTCCAGGCCAAACTGATTGAGTTCAACCCGCTGCGGGCCACAGACGTGCGGCTTCCTGACGAAGCCGTGTTTGTGATCGCCAACTGCTGTGTGGAGATGAACAAAGCGGCCTCGTCTCATTTCAACATCAGGGTGGTGGAGTGCCGGATAGCAGCCAAGGTCAGAGGTCAGCTCGTTTGGGTGGGGTGGGGTACCAGGTACACCTCTCTACAATCCACTCAGAGGTCAGCTCGTTTCGGTTGGGTGGGGTACCAGGTATACCTCTCTACAGTCCACTCAGAGGTCAGCTCGCTTGGGTTGGGTTGAGGACAAGTAACTCCAAACAGTGGGGCTCCAAAAGTAACTACAAATAAAAATAAACAATTTAATGGGAGCTTCCTGGTGTGCGGATCAACTCTCGTGTATACTAATATGCTTTAGATCCTGCACTGCACCCATCCAAATGGCTTTTTGGGTTATGTGTGACCTCTCACTGTTTCTCTATAATGGGTACAAGGTACACCTCTCTAAAATCCACTCAGAAGTAGCTCATTTGGGTTGGGTTGGGTACAATGTGATTAAAGGCCCTAAATTATTGTTTTTATTTTTTTTCTCAATACACTATTTTAGTGTACAGTAAATGTTCTTCTGAAGTGGCCTCATGACAGGTTTGTTGGACTGACTGAAATACAATTCAGGTTTTAGTATGTCAAAATGTTGCCATTAAGCTAATATTCCATGTAGCAGATTCACCCTAGTGAGCACCAAATGGCAGAGTAGGCTCTAATGTGTTACATACATATACTACACATATTACACCTCTATTATATGGAGTAGATGTGTGTTATATCTGTGTGGTGTGTGTGTTATACTCCATGTGATAAAGGAGTGGTATGTGTGTTATATCTGTGTGATATGGGAGTGGTATGTGTTATACTCTGTGTGATAAAGTGGTGTGTGTTATACTCCGTGTGATATGGGAGTGGTGTGTGTGTTATACTCTGTGTGATATGGGAGTGGTGTGTGTTATTACTCCATGTGATAAAGTGGTGTGTTATATTCTGTGTGATATGGGAGTGGTGTGTTATACTCTGTGATAAAGTGGTGTGTGTGTTATACTCTGTGTGATAAAGTGGTGTGTGTGTGTGTGTGTGTGTTATACTCCGTGTGATAAAGTGGTGTGTGTGTTATTCTCCATGTGACAAGGGAGTGGTGTGTGTTTAACACTCTATGTGGTGTATGTGTGTGTGCTGTGTTGTCTTCCAGGTGCTGGCAAAAGCGGGGGGCCTGGAGTGGGAGCGCGTGCAGAAGCTGGCGGAGGTGCAGGAGCAGCTGGGGCTGAGCCTGGAGGAGGCGCTGGGCCGTGTGGAGGAGGTGCTGCACCCAGAGCCCTACACCAGGGAGGAGGTGATCCGCCTCCTGGGCATCACCGCCCAGCAGCTCAGCGACAACATCCTCAGCGCCAACACACAGCAAGGTGAGTACATCCTCAGCGCCAATACACAGCGAGGTGGGTTCATCCTCAGCGCTAATACACAGCGAGGTGGGTACATCCTTAGCGCCAACACACAGCGAGGTGGGTACATCCTCAGCGCCAATACACAGCGAGGTGGGTACATCCTCAGCGCCAATACACAGCGAGGTGGGTTCATCCTCAGCGCTAATACACAGCGAGGTGGGTACATCCTTAGCGCCAACACACAGCGAGGTGGGTACATCCTCAGCGCCAATACACAGCGAGGTGGGTACATCCTTAGCGCCAACACACAGCAAGGTGGGTACATCCTCAGCGCCAATACACAACAAGGTGGGTACATTCTCAATACACATCCTCATCACACACACATCCTCATTCTCCCCCCTCCCTTTCTTTCTTTCTTGTCCTCAGTGCCCCAGTTTAAGCTGTACCAGCGGGCGAAGCATGTATATGGGGAGGCAGCGCGAGTGCTGCGCTTTAAGAGTGTGTGTGACTCGGCTCCCACGGATGCTGTGGTCCAGCTGGGTCAGTTGATGAACCAGAGCCATCAGAGCTGCAGGGACCTGTACGAATGCAGCTGCACGCAGCTCGACCAGCTGGTGGACATCTGCCTGTGAGTACACACACACATTTACATTTATTCATTTAGCAGACACTTTTACCCAATGGCACTTACATTTGTCAATTATATTACAAGGGTCACTGTCCCCACACATGTCTGTCTGTGAGTACACACACACACACACACGTCTGTGAGTATACAAACACACACATATGCACATTTATACACACGCACACACACACCTCTTTCTGCCATATTGTTTATTTGTGAGCACACAAGTGTGTTTGTGAATACATACCTGTGTGTGAAAACACACCTCTGTAAATATCTGCACCTACCATGAAGTCTGTCTGAGCACACTAATCTGCCCATAATAAGAATTCAGATTGGGTCTGATAGGAACTTTACAATACAATGTGGTGGGGTTTTCAAAACTTGCAACTAGCTTGCATGAGAATATAACTGAGCACATTAAAACGAGTCTCGAGAACCTCTCCTGAAGAGAAGCGTGTATATTTAAATGAGTGTGGTCAGTTGGCATGCCTGTTGCTCACCGTTAAGCTTTCTCTTTCCTGTCTCCCTCCAGGCAAGCAGGAGCTGTGGGGTCCAGGTTAACTGGAGCAGGCTGGGGAGGATGCTCTGTTTCCATGGTACCGGCTGAAAAGATTGACTCTTTTCTCCGCACTGTGAGGGAGAAATATTATCTGCCCGACGCCCGCCTCGTGACCCTGGAGAAGCACAGTCTGTTTGTCACCAAGCCAGGAGGGGGGGCAGCTATTTATACGGAGGGCAAGTGAGAGGGTCCTCCTGTTCTCCAGCCGAGGCAGAGGCCATGGACCAGCCCTGTAGTCTTCTCAGGCCCAGAACACTGGTCAGATTTATCTGCCCTCTGGGAAAGAACAGGGAAAAGAAAATAAAGAAAAGATGCAAACTACATCACCAACTAAATATGGAAATGCTTCTTTCTTGTCCACACGGTATTTTCCACTCTGTATAACAGCTGTCTGGTTGGCATGTGAGCGTTGTTGCTATAGCACCACAGGAGATGAGGTCAAAGTTACTGTGTCTAGATTTGTCTCCTCCTTGAACCACTGTACAATAACACTTGACAGTCAACATGAAATACATAGAAAAACATTTTATTTTCAACTTGTGAATTCAGCAAGTTTACAAATCATTTACATTTATAGACATGTGTATCAGAATAAAAACAGTAATCATCAAAGAAAAATCTTCACTAAAAAAAAAGTCACATTTAATTTAAATTTCATTATAATATAAAAAAGCACAACATTTTGTATAAAAGTCCATGCAGATAAATAAAACAACAAATAAGTCAGTGTTTCATACATATATGTAAACAATTAAACATTGGCAGCATGCATGGAACATGATGGCCCAATCCCAAAGTCCGGACTCACAGACTTTGCTGCGTATTCTCGCAAAATTCGTAAGGGCTGTCCCAATGTCACATTTCAAAAGGTGTGAGGGTTTGAGTACACACTTACCGAGCCCTTCCTGTGAGTCTGCATCGGTGCAGACTTCACCAAAGGGAATTACCCACAGATCAAAGCGTTGTGACGTTTACCGTGGAGACCATATGGAAATCCAGAAATTACAAAGGTAAACAACAGCACGGCACATGTGCATGGTGCAACAGTCAGCAACAGCTTTGTTATTAAACATCGCCAAGGTACATGTGATCTTGTGAAGTGCTGTCCCAATCCCATTTATATCTGAGCCCATGTGGCCTCACACACTCACTCACCTGAGATCGATTAAGTCTGTGAGTCTTTAGTCCTTAGTCCTCAGGGCTCACTTTGGGATTGGGCTGATAACTGCGTAACTCGCATCTCATACGGATCATATGGAATAAATGCCTCTGGGCACCCTGTCTCTCTGTCAGAGTAGTGTAAGTGCGTATGTGGTTCTCTGGGAGATGTAGTGTCAGTGCGTATGTGGTTCTCTGGGAGATGTAGTGTGAGTGTGTATGTGGTTCTCTGGGAGATGTAGTGTCAGTGCGTATGTGGTTCTCTGGGAGATGTAATGTCAGTGCGTATGTGGTTCTCTGGGAGATGTAGTGTCAGTGCGTATGTGGTTCTCTGGGAGATGTAGTGTCAGTGTGTATGTGGTTCTCTGTCAGAGTATTGTCAGTGCGTATGTGGTTCTCTGGGAGATGCAGTGTCAGTGCATATGTGGTTTTCTGGGAGATGTAGTGTCAGTGCATATGTGGTTCTCTGGGCGATGTGAAAGGCACACAGTTGTTCGCTCCAGAAACCTTCGTCCCCTACAATCATGTATACATTTAAGTCGCAGACCATCGTTTAGTTGGCTGAGGTAACGTTAATTGAATCAGTTACAGACAGTTATACTATCCTTACCCACAAGGCTACATTACATGCACTGAAATGTACCCATTTGGGAAAAAAGTATTTGTGTATATTTCTGTTGATGACTTACTTCTTCAAATATATATTGTATATGTGCTTGTGCTCAGATGGTGGCCTTGTAAAGCACTCATGCCTCAGAGAGCAGAGAGATGGTCTGAGGTTCGCTTGTGACGGGAACAACTCGTCACTTCCCAGCGCTTACTATAAGCAGGAAGGCCACTTGTCTCTTCCCAGCGTGTACTATAAGCAGGAAGGCCACCTGTCTCTTCCCAGCACATACTATAAGCAGGAAGGCCACTTGTCTCTTCCCAGTGTGTACTATAAGCAGGAAGGCCACTTGTCTCTTCCCAGCACGTACTATAAGCAGGAAGGCCACTTGTCTCTTCCCAGCACATACTATAAGCAGGAAGGCCACCTGTCTCTTCCCAGCACATACTATAAACCGGGAAGACCACTTGTCTCTTCCCAGTGTATACTATAAGCAGGAAGACCACTTGTCTCTTCCCAGCTATAAATACTATAAGCAGGAAGGCCACTTGTGTCTCTTCCCAGCACATACTATAAATAAGCCAGCAGGAAGGCCACTTGTCTCTTCTTTTAGTCATTACTATAAGCAGGAAGGCCACTTGTCTCTTCCCAGCACATACTATAAGCAGGAAGGCCACTTGTCTCTTCTCATGCAGACTGTCTCTCTCATCTTTTCCCTCTACTTTTATTACTTTTATTTATTACTTATACTTTCACTTCACCTTTATATTCTGGAACATTATCACAGAACAGGCCAGCACATCCATAATGCAAGCTCATGTAACACTATTACAGAGTAAATCTGGAGATTTATTGTAATATAAAAGATTTTATAAATCTCCTGCAGGTAAGCCACTGAACTGACGGAAGATATGATCTGATATGTAGACGTTCATAAGAAAGATAATGCTTTGATGTCTGTGTGCTGAGGGGCAGTCCCTTTTGCTGTGCTTTATTGTGTTGTGTTGTGCTGTGCAGTGTTGTGCGGGGCGGTGTGGTGTGTGAGAAGCTGGTCACTTCTGCAGGTGTGTGTTTGGGACGGAGGTACATTCTGAGAGGCTTCACACACCGCCTCCTCACACAGCTTGAGTCAGCTGGTGTATGTGTTTGTATGTGGTGTCAGCTGGTGTGTGTGTGTGTGTGTGTGTTGTGGTGTCTGTCTCTGGTCATCAGGTTACGATCTCTACTACAAGACCCTCCTCAGCCTCCTCTGTGGGGTCTCTAGCCACTCGTCCAGGGGCCCCGATACCATCTGTGGGGTCCCTAGCCACTCGTCCAGGGGCCCTGATACCCCCTTTGGAGTCCCCAGCCACTCGTCCAGGGGCCCCGATACCATCTGTGGGGTCCCCAGACACTCCTCCAGGGGCCCCGATACCATCTGTGGGGTCCCTAGCGGGCCCCTCGCTGCCCGTCTCCTCCTCCATGCCGCCCCTCTTCCCGAGGACGGAGCCGATCCAGCTGCTGCTCTTGTCGGTGGGGGCGGAGCTGTGGGCGGAGACTGTGAGCTTCATGTTGCGTCCGGAGGTGATAATTTCGCCCGTAGCCCCCTGCTGGTGGGTAAAGCCGGCGCCCGTGAGCCTAGTCCTCGGACGGCGTGCAACTCTGCTCCCTGGGGGCTGCTTCCTGCTGGCTCTCTGCAGCAAGCGCACCTGTGCACACACACACACACACTCAGACACAGGCTCAAATCAACACACAGTTCAGATCCACACAGACAACACAATCGCAAAGATAACACACAACTTCCCACATTCTGGTACGGAGCACACTCATTCACAGAGATAAAACACACACAGCTTCATATAAACAACACACACACACTGACGCACACACAGCTCCCCACAAAAACAAACCCACACACTGACACACACACAGCTTCACATAAACAACACACAAACTGACACACAGAAAACTCATTCACACAGATTCACAAAGACAACATACTCACTCAGAGA
Organism: Alosa alosa; assembly: GCF_017589495.1. Lineage (NCBI taxonomy): Eukaryota > Metazoa > Chordata > Actinopteri > Clupeiformes > Clupeidae > Alosa > Alosa alosa. The sequence goes on from NC_063199.1 coordinate 21,211,728, forward strand.
ACACACAGTTTCACAGACGCACACTCGGATCCACATACATACACTCAGACACATAAACAACACTCATACAGACATACAGGCTCATCTAGACGTGAGTGTTGTGTGGGAGTTTGTTCTGACCTTGTTTGCGAGGGAGGGGTGCAGATCTTTCTTGAGGAAGCGCACAGCCAGCATGGGCATGATGCACACCACCGTGGTCAGCAAGATGACCAACCACACACTCTTCTGTGTCAGGGCATTACGGGCCGTTCCTGACAAACACACACATACACCCATGTACACGCACACGTCCACACACACAAGAAAACACACACATGCATTCACCCACACAAACACACACACACACACACACACAAACATATGCACGCACATATATACACACACACGAAAACCCACACACAAATGCATACACTTTTAGCTCCATATATCCTATCAGTCATTACACATTATGTCAAGCAAACATAAAAATCAAACAGTAAAAACTACAACATACAGTTAAAATGTTAAAAAACACAGCAGCACTTGTGGGGCAGTCGTGCCTACTGGTTAGGGCTTTGGACTTGTAACCGGAGGGTTGCCAGTTCGAACCCCGACCAGTAGGCACGGCTGAAGTGCCCTTGAGCAAGGCACCTAACCCCTCACACACACCCCGAGCGCCGCTGTAGCAGGCAGCTCACTGCATCGGGATTAGTGTATGCTTCACCTCACTGTGTGTTAACTGTGTGCTGAGTGTGTTTCACTAATTCACGGATTGGGATAAATGCAGAGACCAAATTTCCCTCACGGGATCAAAAGAGTATATATACTTATATATACTTATACTTGTAATACGTAGGTATACATATGTAAACCACTACATAAATGCGCTAGAGGTCTGAGTACGTACCAACGTATGGGAACTGACTGGGAAATATACTGAAGAGGCCATCGCTGTGCATGGCGAACAGAATGGCGAAGTACATGGCCACACTCCCCCACACAAAGAAGTGGTTCACCGCCGTCCAGTAGTTAGTGTCCAGGCCAATCTGGGGAACAGTCACAATGGACAAGAAGGAATATTAAAAAGAACAGTCATAGAGGAATGAGAGATGATAACACTCTCACACACTCTCACACACACACACACACCTCAGCTCATCTGTGTGGGGATACTCTCACCTGCACGCTGACCACAATGACCAGGGAGGTTGCTATGGTGACGGCAAAGGCCTGCTGGTCTGATACGTGCGAGCCATCGTCGCGGATGGCGGAGAGGCAGAGGCAGTAGGGCAGGAAGAAGAGAACGAAGGAGGTGAAGACGCCGTGCAGCATGCAGGTGAAGAACTTGCGCTTGTTGAAGAGCAGGTTGAGCTGGCCGGGCCGGTACAGTGATGGGTAGCGCAGGCTGAACTGCTCGTTCACATCCTGGGCACACAGGGGGCATCGTGGGCACACAGGCACCGGGCGCAGAGGAGGACAGAGAAACAAACTGAGTAAACTACAGTGTTCACATCACAGGTGTGTAGGTGTGTTCACATCACAGGTGTCTTTCTAGTCTCCATTATGATCCTCAGCTCCCTCTAAGCACAAAGTGTTTCATATAACCAAGCTGGGATACTAGTAACTAGCAACCGCAGGTGAAAGCTTAAAGGCACACCAGGCAACGTTTTTGTGTTAATTACTCATCTTCGTAAGTTGGTATATGGTTAAATGACTCATTACAGGGCGAGTGAAGACTCTCTCGCCCCTTACTACCTGTAGGAAGAATATCCGGCTTGCAAGTTCGGTGTATCGTGCCGGTGACCCGAAGCAGTTTCAGTTTCCATCCTGCATCCACAGCACAGAGGGAGGCTAAGCTTAGCGTAGCGATTGTTGCAAACGTGTGTATAATGGCAGAGCCGGCAAAGAAGCAGCGAAAACCCTTGACGGAAGATGCAAAGAAAAGGAAAAGAGCTTCAGACCGAGCGAGGGGGAGTTTCTTAGAGAAAAAGCATCAGGCTTGCCTGGTGTCCCTTTAAAGCAATGATTCTGCTGAGAGCTCCCTAGGAGTTTAATGTGGTAAGGGGGCATTAGTTCTGCTGGTGACTGTATCTATAACATTAGTTCTGCTGGTGACTGTATCTGTAACATTAGTTCTGCTAGTGGCTGTATCTATAACATTAGTTCTGCTGGTGGCTGTATCTATAACATTAGTTCTGCTGGTGGCTGTATCTATAACATTAGTTCTGCTGGTGGCTGTATCTATAACATTAGTACTGTTGGTGGCTGTGTCTGACAGGTAACATTAGTTCTGCAGTGGCTGTGTCTGGCCGAGGCTGGCAGGTCTCAGGTGTACCTGGTCGAACAGGCCCATTGCGAGCACCGGCAGAGACGTGTACACGATGTTGTAGAGCGTGATGAACCACTGGTCATACACCGTCTGGCAAAGAACAGAGCCACACACACACACACATCACAAGATGAGCACACAATACACACACAGCACAACACACACACAAACACACACATCGCAACATGAGCACACAACACACACATCACAACACACACACAAACACACACACAGCACAACACACACACAAACACACACATCACAACATGAGCACACAATACACACACAGCACAACACACACAAAAACACATCGCAACACACACATCACAACACACACACAAACACACACATCACAACATGAGCACACACACACAAAACACACACATCACAACATTAGCACACACACAACACAACACACACACATCACAACATGAGCACACAACACACACACAGCACAACACACACACACAAACACACACATCGCAACATGAGCACACAACACACACACACACACATACACACAGCACAACATACACACAAACACACAATACACACACAGCAACACATACACACAAACAACACACATCACAGCACACAGACAGCACAATACAAGGCCAGTTTACACACAATGCAGGCTGGTCACAAAATAGAGCATTCTGTCCTAGTTTGGGTAATATCTAGAACACTCTCTCATGTGATTAAGTCATATCTATAGGTAGCTTGGATAGTTTCTATAACTCTCATGTGATCATTATGTGTCACCTGGACGAAGGCGAAGTTCTTGTAGAAGAAGTAGCAGAGGAACTTGGAACCGTAACCAAAAAGTGGCTGCAGGTAGCGGAGAAGTTCTTGTAGAAAAGTCGGACGTAGCAGAGGAACCCTTGCTAACATGCCAATGTGAGTAGGACCAGCGAACCATGGACCAGGGGTAAGGGTAAGAGAACACAACATGCAGGGAGGGGAACTGAACACAACCGAACATGGAGGTAGTAAGAGGGAACACCAACACCAGACCTGCATACCCTACAGACATGGAGGGGTAATGCCAACACCAATGTAAGAGCAGACGCTGAGGGGTAAGAGAACACAAAATACAGACATGGAGGGGTAAGAGAACACAACACACAGACATGGAGGGGTAAGAGAACACAACACACAGACATGGTGGTACAAATTCACAGGTAAAGCAAAGGCTGGAGTTAGACTAACTACCAGTAAATCTAGCATCAAATGTAGACACTGTCACTGCTGATGCTGACACTGTTGAATCTGTGATTTTTCTTCAGATCAAATGTATCTGGCATTTTCCTTAAGTGAGACAACAGCCTGCACTGCAGAAGGACGTGTGTGTCATCTTCACAATTTAGAGAGTCTCACTCATACCCAATCTCAGCTCACAATGCCTATGGCAGGGAATGAAGTTACACTGACAGCAGGACTCATCAATTTACGAGCTCATTTCTCAGCTCTCAGTGGGGGAGGACTTGCACCATTAAACGCTTAATCGAAAGGTGGTGCCTGGAGTTCTCTGCCCTCAGGGTGTAATAAGCAGCAACTAGCCCCAGGGGGCACTGGTTCCTCATTTGTGCTGAGGGGATCATCTCTGTTTGAATCAGAGCTGTGTTTGTTTGACAATGTCTTTGTGCTAATGAGAAAATCTCTGAAACAGAGGTGGTAGTTTGACAATGCCCTTTTGCTGATGAGGAGATATAAGAAGTAGTACCAAAAAAGATATGTCACAGTTTGCCAAGGTCTCTAGTCTTATGAAGGAATCTGTGCGATACTCCTGATAGGACAGTGGTTCTGTCTGAATGGGGATCTGCTGGTTCTCTAGTGGCTCTGTCTGAATGGGGATCTGCTGATTCTCTAGAGGTTCGGGGCAGCAGTAGTGTAGTGGTTAAGGAGCTGGGCTAGCGTGCAGTAGCCTGAAAAGTTGTGGGTTCAATTCTCGGCTTCCACTGCACGTAGCTCCAAGTTGCTCCAGGGACAATGTAATCCCTTGTAGCCTAATGTAGTTGACTTATGTGTATTTGGACAACGGTGTCTGCTAATGTATAAATGTATGGTTCTGTTTGAATGGGGATCTGCTGGTTCTCTAATCGCTAGTGGTTTTGTCTGAATGGAGATCTGCTGGTTCTCTAGTGGTTCTGTCTGAATGGGGAAATGCTGGTTCTCTGTCCGAATGGGGATCTGCTGGTTGGCCGCGGTCACTAGGTCATCTGTCTCAGTCTATTGTGTCATCCTATACTGTATATGGATATGGCCTTGATAGTGTTTACAGATATGAAATGTACACATGTTACATGACAACATGGCACAGGTGATATGATATGGGATATGGATATGACTAGTATGATATGCACATGACACAGGTATAATATGGAATATGTACATAACACTAGTATGAAATGGACATGACACAGGTATGAAATAGACATGACACAGGTATGATATACAGTAGGTGTGACACAGGTATAATATAGTAGGTGTGACACAGGTATAGCGTTTTCTTACTCTTGATCATGCTGACGTCGTTGGCACCATCCCCGATGGCGAGGGTGACGGCACGTTTGTGCCGCTTGACCAGCTCGACCACCTGAGCCTTCTGCAGGGGGGTGACCCTGCAGCAGATGACCGTCTTACACAGGCAAGCCACGTCCAGTAGCACCTGCTCCAGGTCCACCTCCAGAGCCTGGGCCTGGGGGGCAGACGGTGAGAGAGTATGTGTGTGCTCCTTGTGAGCTCACTGCTCCTTGTGTGTGTGTGTGTGTGTGTGTGTGTGTGTGTGTGTGTGGGTTAAATGCAACCAGATGGGTTAAATGCAAAGGACAAATTTCTCTCAGAACAAATAAAGTAAGTTAATTAATTTGGAGAATCAGAGAGCCCGTACCTACACACAGGTGTGTACCCCTGTTGGGATATGTTAGGCTCAGCTCACCATCATACAGGAACAAATCTACTTTAAGTGGACATGCCTCTGTGTTCTTAAATCAGAGAGTTAATAATAATAATAATAATAATAATAATAAGCTTTATTTGTATAGCACCTTTCATACACAGAATGCAGCTCAAAGTGCTTTACATTTGAAGCATGTAACACAATAATAGTCAGTCAGTCATTATCAATCACTTTTCTTCATTGCTAGGGGCCGTTTATGATCCACTCAGCAACATATCAAAAATATAGAAAATGACATGTCATAAGACTGGCAGCCTTAACCCTCTTACCCCCCACAAGCACGCCATATGGCAACTGTGGCAAGGAAAAACTCCCATATTCCATTACATTACATTACATTACATTACATTTGGCTGACGCTTTTTTAACCAAAGCGACTAACAACATGGTAAACAGTAAGTTTTAGAACAATTCTCACAATTTTAGGTTTTAGGACAGTTTTAAAAAAACATTCGAGTACAGTAGGAATAAGTGCGTCGGTGAGTGCTGTTTTTAACAGTTACTTGTCAGTTTAAAACGGCTGGTGAGTGCTAGGATCAGTAAGACTTGTTGTAAGTGTTGCTATGAGAGTAGATGTTCTCTAAAGAGCTGGGTCTTCAGGAGTTTTTTGAAAGTGGAAAAGGATGTCCCTGCCCTTGTAGGAACTGGCAGTGTGTTCCACCAACGAGGAACAACAGATGAGAAAAATTTGGATTGGCTTGAGCGTACCGGTGGTAGAGCTAGGCGTCGTTAGATCAGAGGGCCGAGCGGTCTGGAGGTAGTGTAAGTCTGTATGAGGGGCATTCAAGTAGGTGGGAGCAGAACCGGAGACTACTTTGTAGGCAAGCGTTAGAGACTTGAATTTGATGCGGGCCGCCATAGGTAGCCAGTGTAGCTGGATGAGTAGCGGGGTAACATGTGGCATGTAACATATGTAACATATTCCAGGAAGAAACCTTGAGCAGAACCTGACTTAATAGGGGGAGCCCATCTGCTTCTGGCTGGCTGCGCCCTCCAATAGCAGCAGATGTAGAATAATCTGAAAAAGTAGTCTACAGGATAAGATGAGTTAACTAAAAGCTTTCCTGTACAGGTATGTTTTCAGATCTTTTTAAAAAATATTTACTGAACTCGCCTGCTTGATGTACAGAGGCAGGGTGTTCCATAGTTTGGGGGCATAATGGATAAAAGCAGCTTCTCCACTTTGTTTGTGGAGCACTTTGGAATACGATTAAAAGATTAGAATTGGATGATCTAAGTTTCCTTTGTGGTTGATAAGATATTAAAAGCTCAGAGATATATGAAGGTGCTATGCCATTCAGAGCTTTGTAAGTAATTAACATAACCTTAAAGTCAATTCTATAGGAAATAGGGAGCCAGTGCAGTTCAGCCAACACAGGGGTGATGTGTTCTCTCTTCTTAGTCTTAGTTAAAAGTCTAGCCGCAGAGTTCTGTATGAGTGCCAATTTCTTTAGATGTTTTTTGGGAAGACCAGTGAAAAGTGCATTGCAGTAGTCTAACCTGCTAGTGATAAAGGCGTGAATTAGTTTTTCTGCATCTTGTTGAGTTAAAAAGGGCCGCACTTTGGCAATGTTTCTCAAGTGGAAATAGGCTGTCTGAGTAACTTTACTGATATGGGGCTTAAAACTTAACTCTGCATCCAAGATGGCACCGAGGCTTGTTACTTTTGGTTTGACCTGGTGCGCCAAGTTCCCCAGATTACTAAGAACAGTATCTCTCTTTAGTTTTGGTCCAACCAAAAGTACCTCTGTTTTGTCATCATTTAGTTTCAAAAAATGATTAATGGAGGTTAGGCATGCAGTGAGGGAGCAAAGGCCATCTGGGTTAGTTGGCTTATGCTTCCTGAGTTCACTCATTACACCCCAGGGAGCATCAGAGCCCTGCTCCAAAGACTCAGGGCTGGACTCAGGAAGCATAAGAGACCTGCTCTAAAGCCTCAGGTCTAGACTCAGGAAGCATCAGACCTGCTCCAAAGCCTCAGGGATGGAGAAAATTACTGCAGATCTCTGGAGCAACTCCAGGGGGGAAGTAATGATGATCATTACTTTTGACTTACCAAACTGTGGCCGTTAATGATTAACCCGTACTCTGCAATAATTGTTTCTTCAAACACAGAATCGCTGGTGGAGGAGAAGGACTTCCCGGTGGCGCTGAGCTTGGCACTGCTGGGCCCCAGGATCTGCTCCTTGGCCCTCCTACCACCAGGCAGACAGAGAGGGGAGCGCCAGTCAACACACAAGTCAAGTCAAGTAACTTTATTTATGTAACACATTTAAAAACAACAGGAGTTGACCCAAAGTGCTTCACAAGTAAGGCAGAGAGGTCATTAACTGTACATGCGTAAGTGGAAAAGAAGCACTCCATCCACCAGGCAGACAGAAGGGCGGAGGTGTCAGTCAACCCACAGCTGATAACACTATCAACAGACACACCAACACACACACACCATAGCATTCCACAGCTGTATCATCCTGGGAGAGTGTATTTGAGCATGTCTCAAACACACTCTCACAGGAGTGCAACACTCCACAGTTCACAGAGCAGGAAGTCTGTTATGTTTTAATTAATGTGCAGAATGCCACACTGCAGAGCTCGTCACTAATGCAGGGCAGAGGAGGTTGGCAAGGCGACACAACTCCTCTGAGGCCAATCAGGGCTCGACACCAAACACCAAGCAGCAATGAGCACCGACAAGCAGCTTTTACACTAATGTAAATGGCTATTTAGCAGACAAGGAAGCAACTGGCCTATTGTGTTTACATATTTACATATTTATCAGGTCTATCATGTTTACACATATTTACATATTTATCAGGTCTATAATGGTTACATATTTTCATATTCATCAGGTCTACCATGTTTACATATTTATCAGATCTCTGAACCCTTGAGCTTTAGGCTCATCCTACCTGAGCTCGCACCCGACCTCCAGAGACGAGTGTCCTGAGATGATAAACACCTCGTCCATGTCGTCCCGAAGCATGTTGCACGAGTAACCGATGTTCATGGCTGTCTCTGCAACCACAGAAGCAAACATGCAAACATTCATTCATTCATTAATTCATTCATTCACTCACTCATTCAACCATTATTTATTCTCGGAAGTTCATTGAGGGTAGTCTTCATTTTCAGTGATGCTGAGATACAAACAAAGATGTCACATGAGAATCCAGCCTACAAGGCTTTCTCTGAAACCACAACAGGAACCATGGCTCATGACACTCATGGCTGTCAACTAAAGGTCAGGGTGATATAGCAGCAATAAAATCTGTTTCATTCATCAACTGAGGATTGAGACATCTTTTATATGGTCACTCCCTAAGATAAGAGAACTTTGCACAACTCAGCACGTAATCATTCCGTCCTGGACCCTCCCCCCTCTTGCTTACCGAGTTTGTCTCCGGTGAGGACCCAGATCTTGATGTTGGCCAGGCTTAGGCAGGCTATGGTCTCCGGGACGCCCTCCTGCAGCTTGTCCTCCACGGCTGTGGCACCAAGCAGCTGGCCAGCAGGAAGGAAGAAGCTCTTACTCAAACAGTAGTTAGCAGTGTGTGACAGTGAGCGGGGGGTAGTTAGTAGTTAGTGGTGTGTGTGTGACTGAGTGGTGAGTAGGCTGTGAGTAGTTGGTGTGAGTAGTAAGCTGTGAGTGGTTGATGTGAGTAGTTGGCGTGAGTAGTAGGCGGTGAGTAGTTTGTGTGAGTAGTTGGTGGTGAATAGTTGGTGAGTAGCAGTTGGTGTGAATAGTAGGCTTTGACTTGTAGGATGTGAGTAGTTGGTGTGAGGAGTAGGCTGTGAGTAGTTAGTGTGAGTAATTGGACTGAGTAGTAGGCTGTAAATAGTAGGCTGTGATTGGTTGGTGTGAGTAGGATGTGCGTAGTTGGTATGAGGAGTAGGCTATGAGTAGTTGGTGTGAGTAGTAGGATGTGACTAGTAGGCAGTGAGTAGTAAGTGTGAGTCAGTATTTCCCATACATTGACTTATTTGTGGCGGCCCACCACAATATCAACATTGACCGTCACACAATGATTTTCCTGGCTGTACTAAATTGTGCTTAAATCTGGTTAGAATCATAACCACACTGCACTAATTTGTTAAAAACTGTTGCATTCAGGTTAATTCTGCAAACCTACCACCACAAATATAATTCAATTCTGTGGGAAATACTGTGAGTCGTAGGTTGTGAGTCGGCTGTGAGTAGTTGGGGTGAGTAGGCTGTGAGTAGTTGGTGTGAGTAGTTGGTGTTAGTAGTAGGCAGTGAGTAGTTTGTGTGAGTAGTTGGTGTTAGTAGTAGGCAGTGAGTAGTTTGTGTTGTGCTCACCATCATGTCCTGTTCTATCTCCTCATAGAGCTGGTTGAGCAGCTCCTGCCGGTTCTCCAACACTGTGCTGGCGTACAGCAGCCTTTTCATCCATTCCCCAAACGCGTCCTCCTCCAGGTCTTTGTAAGCCAACGCCAGCGTCCGCAAGCCCTCGCCCGCAAACTCCTGGGACAAACACACAGCACAGTGTTGATAATGTTACAGCATGAAACCATTTTTACCTGTGGGGGGGTTGGTTGACACTGCAGCCAGAGTATTAGTAGAGCGGCTACAGGAAAAATCGTGCAAATTATGATACAAGCGTGGAATTCAGCAGGTATGTGCTCAAGACTAATACAATCAAATCTACTGATTGGCCACTTGAAATGGTGGCCATTTTCCAAGATGGACGCCAAAAAAGACCCTAGAAATTGATTTATTGCTCAGAATTGACCAAAGATATTATGATACAAGCATGAAATTAGGCATGTATGTGCTCAAGACCAATACAATAAAATCTGCCTGATTTACCATTTTTACCATGAAAAACTCTAAAAATGTATTTGTTGTACTGAATTGACAAAGGAAATTATGATACAGCCATGAAATTTGGCAGGTATGTGCTTAAGACCAACACAATACATTCTAACTGATTTTCCAGTTTAAATGACGGCCATTTTCCAAGATGGCCGCCAAAAAATACCATAGAAATGGATTTGTTGCACAGAATTGATCAAGCAAGTTATTATACAAGCATGAATTTTGGCATGAATGTGCTAAAAAAACAATACAATCCAATCTACCTGACTCGCCACTTGAAATGGAAGCCATTTTACAATATGGCCGCCAAAAGACTGAATTTAGCCCAGAAGTGAGCAAGAAAATGATGATACAAGTATGTAATTTTGTGTGTTTGTGCTAAAGAGCAATATAATCAAATCCACCTCATTTGCAACTTGAAAATGTAATATGGCAGCCATTTTTAAAGATGGCCACCAAATAAGACACTAGAACTTCATTAATTGCAATTAATTTAGCAGATGTGGGCCAAATCAATGTTAACATTCACTACATTTCTGTTTCCTTCTATGATGAAGTCATTGGAAATTCAATCAAGCAAAAATCAAGCAAAAAGGCACATAACTGAGATTCAGTGTTTCACAAATGAACTACATGTATGTACAAAGACTACAAACCCTGGAAGGGCTAAATTAATCTTAGAAATCTATGCAACAGCATCAGGACTGACAGAGCCGTGCACCAACTTGCCTATCTAAAATATGACTGTACAACCAGAGCAGGCGATAACAGAGCATGTTTTTTTTTTTTTTGGTAACTGTAACAAGGCAAAGAACTCTGATGCCAAGAAGAACAATATGGCAGTAAGTATCTCATCTATGGGTGCAACCTTTTTTGTATGAACACTTAGTGAGTTCCTGACAGCTGGCTGCAATTGGAGGCAAAGTTGTCCAACAAACCTGCCATGTCTCATCTCCTTTCATCCAACCCCATTCAGCAGGATTCCCAATATCTGGCCTGGCGATTGTAGTCTGGCCCCAGATGATTATTCTGACCATGTCACAAGTAAGATGTAATATTTCTTTACCCACCCTCACCTTGAGCATGGAAAAGGGCAATGTTGCTACAGTTAGTCAAACCAAACTTTTTTTTGACGTTGCGGTCAGTCAGGCCTTCAGAGTGGTTACACAGAACACTTGGAAAATGCAAACACATCTTGGAAAATGGCCACCATTTCAAGTGGCCAATCAGGTAGATTTGATTGTATTTGTTTTAAGCACATATATGTCGAATTTTATGCTTGTATCATAATTTGCTAGGTCAATTCTATGCAATAAATCAATTTCTGGAGTCTTTTTTGGCGGCCATCTTGGAAAATGGCCGCCATTTTAAGTGGCCAATCAGGTAGATTTGATTGTATTGGTCATAAGCACATACCTACAAAGTTTCATGCTTGTATCATAATTTGCACGATTCTTGCCAAATTGGCCTTGTAGCCGCTCTACTATATATAGTTTATGAAGTATATGATTTATTTTTTACTGGTCCAGACGCATATCTGCTTTAAACAGAGACCGGGAGTAGTACACGCAGGTATGATGGAGAGGAGTAGTACACGCAGGACTGATGGAGAGGAATGGTACACGCAGGACTGATGGAGATGAGTGCACGCAGGACTGGTTGAGAGGAATGGTACACGCAGGACTGATGGAGAGGAGTGCACGCAGGACTGGTTGAGAGGGACATGTGTTTGGCTGGACATGGTGAATGAGGGCTGATTAGGCCCTCAGGCAGATGCATCATCAGCAGAGAGAAAGAGAGAGAGCTGTGCAATTTCACTTTTCATTCAGCTGCAACAACACAGACTATTCCTAGAGCAGAACACCACAGACTATTCCTAGAGCAGCACATCGGTCCTAATTTAAGGTGTCATCCTGCTCCCTCTGTCACCTCCATGGCACATAAGATGCAGAAACAGCACAAAGACTTTACTATGTACAAAGGCTTACTATATACAAAGGCTTACTATTCATGGCAGGAAACTCATTCTTTTCAGCTACTTTCAATGGCACAGAGAAATACATTGATTATAGACTTGGAACACTCTGCATTAATAAGACGTGGACTAAACTTGTGTCACTGAATTAATAGCTTTTATGTCCTTCTTTGTATCCCCTGTCTAAGGGCGCAATGAGAAACCCAGCATGCAGCAGTCCTCCTAGGGCATATCTTCAGTTTCCTGCAGTGAATGACGAATCACTTCCTTTATTCACCTCTCACTGAGGCTGTCTCTCAAAGTTGAGGATTGTGCTTGATAGAATCGAGCCCTGCTGAGTCAAATCTTTCAAAGACGAGGCAAGGCTTCTTCTTAGCATCCGCGAAACACACAATGGAACAGACTAACGAGTGTGCAGGAAGCTGCAGGTGTGCAGGAAGCTGCAGGTGTGCGTTATTGAAAATCATGCCTCTTGTCCACTTCTTTTTGAAAAACAATGAATCCACCACTGACATTCTCCCACGTCAATTAGTTAAATTATACATGTTTGATTAATTTGCCAAAATAAACCACAGAGCAGCAACCATTAATCGTGAATGCCGCCTGAGAACCGATGAGCAAAACGCCAGCGGACCACCAGATCCACAGTGGTCCGCCAACCCCTTGCTATCTGGGCTGTGACAGAAGCCTTAAAGGCAGCCAGAGCAGCAGCTCAGTCCTCGGTTCTCATCTTGCTCGACTTGTGGGCGGCTTCTGACACAGTCGGCCACCGCATCCTATTATTCAACCATGGGGATCATAGGGAAAGCGCACTCCTGGTTTGAATCCTACTTCACTGGGCGATCGTTCAATGTGTCTAGGCAAGGACAAATATCCGCATCTCACAGAGTAAAGAGTGAGTCTGAGGAAGAATAGAGTGAAGCTCACATTGAGGTGTTCTGAGGTAGTATATATGAGTTCTCACATTGAAGTGTTCTGAGGTAGTATACATGAGTTCTCACATTGAGGTGTTCTGAGGTAGTATATATGAGTTCTCACATTGAAGTGTTCTGAGGTAGTATATATGAGTTCTCACATTGAGGTGTTCTGAGGTAGTATATATGAGTTCTCACATTGAAGTGTTCTGAGGTAGTATGAGTTCTCACATTGAGGTGTTCTGAGGTAGTATATACGAGTTCTCACATTGAGGTGTTCTGAGGTAGTATACATGAGTTCTCACATTGAGGTGTTCTGAGGTAGTATACATGAGTTCTCACATTGAGGTGTTCTGAGGTAGTATACATGAGTTCTTACATTGAGGTGTTCTGAGGTAGTATATGAGTTCTTACATTGAGGTGTTCTGAGGTAGTATATGAGTTCTTACATTGAGGTGTTCTGAGGTAGTATTTATGATTTCTCACATTGAGATGTTCTGAGGTAGTATACAAGAGTTCTTCGTTAGAAGGGTGCAGCCTCTCAAACACAATGGTGTCAGCTCCTTTGGAATACAGCTTGATCTCACCCTTTGGGTTTCTTACTGTGGGACACAGAGAGAGAGAGAGTGAGAAAGAGAGAGAGAGAGAGAGAGAGAGAGAGAGAGAGAGAGAGAGAGAGAGAGAGAGAGAGAGAGAGAGAGAGAGAGAGAGAGTGCTGTTACAGCTAAAGTGTCGCTGGCAGCCCCAGCCTCAGCCTCAGCCTCAGCCTCAGCCTCAGCCATGGGATCAATTCTTATTGATTGGGATATGGAAGGAAAGCCACGCCATAACAAGCTTGACATCCCCTTGCTCAGAGACAGCACAGTTAGCACAAACAAAATACAATAAATCAATAATAAACAAACAAATAAGCAATAAGAAACTGATACACAACAAAATTGTGATGACAACGAACCCACCGCAGATCTCAGTTCAGACACTCACGTAATGTTAGTTTGTCTGAAACAACCATTTAATACAACTATGGCAGTAGGCTTTTACAGTCAGTGCGAGGGAGCCTCTTGTCTTTGGTCAGGGACATGAGTGGAGGGTAATTTACCGATGACACTCATTCTCTTGCGGACGTTGCTGAAGTCCAGGAAGGCGAGGAGCTGGTATGTGACGGAGTGGCCCATCTCATCCAGCGTGATGGTCTCGGGAGTTCTGGCCCGGAACACAAATCCAAAGTTCCGCGCAGCAGTGACCAGAGCACCCTCGTCAGGTGACTGTGCCTGGTACACCAGCTCTCCTGAAGAGTCCAGAACAGGACAGATATGTATGAGTATGTGTATGTATATGTGTGTGTGTGTGTGTGTGTGTGTGTGTGTGTGTGTGTGTGTGTGTGTGTGTGTGTGTGTGTGTGTGTGCAGGTGTACCCTCGCTCCTCTCCTCTGGCATAACAGTGTGGCACAGCGCCAGCAGTCTGAAGAACTCCTGCACACAAGCCCCGCCCCCCTTGACAGCCTCCACCAGGCTGCTGTCATGGAAACGGAACTTTGGGTCGCTCAGCGAGTTGAAGGAGAAATCCACACACGGCGTCCTCTGCAGTGGACAACACAGCACACAGTCAGAGCATGAGGTGGTACACACACACACACACACACACACACAAACACACTAACACGGCATCCTCTGGAGTGAACACAGCACCACACAGACAAAGCAGAAGGTGGTATACACACACATACACATACATACACACACACACACACACACACACACACATAGAGGGGACAACACAGCACATGATACAATACTACACAGGGTACATTGTGGTAAATCAGCCCTAAAATTATATTTCCACAAATGAATTGTTGATGCTGGTGGTAATGGAGCTAGTAGTGTTGTATGAGGGGAGGAGGTGGTAATAGAGCTAGTAGGTGGTAATAAAGCTAATAGTGTTGTATGGGAGGAGGAGGTGGTGGTAATAGAGCTAGGAAGTGGTAATAGAGCTAGTGGGGTTATACGGGAGGAGGAGGTGGTGGTACTAGAGCTAGTAGTGCAAGGCTGTTTGGTGGAAGCCACTGCAGTGTGTGTGCACAACTGTGTGATGTCACTGGACCTGATGATGAGTCATACCTCAGTAATGTCCACTTTAAGGCCAAAGTCATCGTACACATCCCCTGCACATGGGAATATAAGAAAAAAGAGAGCCATTGCAGTTTGTTGAGTGTGTGGCTCTTGTTTGGATGTGTGTGTGTGTGTGTGTGTGTGTGTGTGTGTGTGTGTGTGTGTGTGTGTGTGTGTGTGTGTGTGTGCTCTTGTGTGTGCGTGTGTGTGTGTGCTGTAGTCTTACCATATGTGGTGCCATTGATGGAGCACTTGTTGAAGACCATGATGTTCTGGGTAAGGGTGCCGGTCTTGTCGGAGAAGATGAACTCCACCTGCCCCAACTCCTCTGTGAGGGTGGTGGTCCGTGCTTCCGCAGGTGTGTTCCGCTGGTTGTAGAACAACTTCCTGTCCCAGTTGATGAAGTAGCTGTGGCCCAGACGCAAGACCTCCACACTGGAGAATATACATATGTATACACAAACACACACACACACACACACACACACACACACACACACACACACACAAATACACACACATACACATACACATACACACACACACACACTCATCAGCAGAGAGATAGCGTGATCGGTGAAGAAACACGACACACACACATACATACACACACACAAAACAGCACATAGAGGAAGATGGGAATGATGTTCATGATGATGATGACGGTGTTGAGGATGATGATGACCATGTTGATGATGACGATGGTGGTGTTGATGACGGTGTTGAGGAAAACGATGGTGGTGTTGATGACGGTGTTGAGGAAAACGATGGTGGTGTTGATGACGGCGTTGAGGATGATGATGAGGGTCGTGCTGATAACGGTGTTGAGGATAACGATGGTGTTGTTGATGACGGTGTTAAGGATGACAATGATGGTGTTGAGGATAATGATGGTGGTGTTGATAACGGTGTTGATGACGGTGTTGAGGATGATGATGATGGTGTTGATAACAGTGTTGAGGATGATTATGGTGTTGATGATGGCGATGGTGGTGTTGATGACGGTGTTGAGGATGATTATGGTGTTTATGATGGTCTTGATGATGATGGTGGTGTTGATAACGGTGTTGATGACGGTGTTGAGGATAGTGATGATGGTGATGATGACAGTGTTGATAATGGTGTTGAGGATAGTGATGATGGTGGTGGTGTTGATAATGGTGTTTAGAATAGTGATGATGGTGGTGGTGTTGATAATGGTGTTGAGGATAGTGATGATGGTGGTGGTGTTGATAATGGTGTTTAGAATAGTGATGATGGTGGTGGTGTTGATAACGGTGTTGAGGATAGTGATGATGGTGGTGGTGTTGCTGACGGTGTTGAGGACAGTGATGATGGTGGTGGTGTTGATAACAGCAGGGCTTAAAATTCATTTTTCAAAATGGGGGGGAATTCCCCCCTTAGGTTATTCATGTAGGGGGGATTTACACAATTTGGGGGGGGGGGTCGATTCTGATACCAAGTCAAGAATTTCAATACTTCGATACTTTAAAAAAAAAAAGTGTTTGATTTTGGGGCCCCCACCACCCTAACGTCATCAGTAATATATACTGTAGTGGGATCATTCACAACAGTGGACATCCTAGATTCTGCTTGACTCTCTCCACACACACAAACACACACTGAAAATGATAGCTTATGTGATATGTTTCTATCATATATTTTTGAATTCATATAGAGTGTATTTATTTAATAATGCATTTTTTAAAGTATAGCATTTTACTAGTAATTACTATAGTAGCTAAACATATTTAGTAATTTGAATGCCTCATATTGACGTTTAACCTATAACACTTAGGCATATCTTTAATGTGGTGTGTAGGTCCAATTGAGTGCACATTGGTGATGAGTAGGTGTAATTCAGTGCCTGTCACTTTAAGAAAATACCTGAGAGTAATTCTATGGAGTAATTAGCCCCCTTCAACCTGACGGTTTTAGGCTGTAGTAAGCTAGTGAATAAAAGTTGTGCATAGTGCGGTATGTGTATGCAAATCATTATGTTTTCTATGTCATTAGATACAATAAATGTTCAAAAACTAACATGTCGAAGACAATCTTTCTGGGAGCAAGTGTTGGCGTGACCTGAGCTAGCAGGATAGTTACCAAGGAGCTCTTTCCAGATGTAAAAGTTTGCCATGGTAAGCGTAGCCTATTTGGCGCAAAAGTTCTCTCTCTCTCTCTCTCTCTCTCTCTCTCTCTCTCTCTCTCCGTGTGTGTGTGCGTCTGCATGAGGCTATGTTCAATTCAACTCTGTAGTTGATCAGTCCGGTCAATAGCACCGCATTCACGCCACTTAATGATTAGGCTATATTAACGTCATCAGACAGGCTGTAAAAGTGTATGCGGGAATTTCTCGCATTATGATGGCTAGAGTTGCGGGACTTGAACAAATTATGCGCAATACCCGCAATCCCGCAGTGAAATTTAAGCCCTGAACAGTGTTTAGAATAGTGATGATGGTGGTGGTGTTGATAACGGTGTTTAGAATAGTGATGATGGTGGTGGTGTTGATAACGGTGTTGAGGATAGTGATGATGGTGGTGGTGTTGCTGACGGTGTTGAGGATAGTACTGATGGTGGTGATGTTGCTGACGATGTTGAGGACAGTGATGATGGTGGTGGTGTTGCTGACCCACCTGACGTAGAGGGAGATGGGAACGACGGTGTTGAGGATGATGATGTACGACCAGAAGGTGAGGAAGCCGGAGTAGATGGAGTTGCCCAGCCCCCAGCGCAGCCACGCCCAGAAGGCCCCGCCCACCTGCACCTCCCAGAAGGTGTTGCCCACCGCCAGGATGATCCCCATGCAGATCAGGAAGCCAAATATCTGGAGACCACAATTATCATCATCATCATCATCATCATTATCATCACCATCATCACTATCATCATCATCATCACCACCATCACCACAATTATCATCATCATCACCATCATCATTATCACCATCAGCATCATCATCACCATCACCATCATCACCGTTACCATCATCATCACCATCATCATTATCACCACCAGCATCATCATCACCATCATCACCATCACCATCATCACCATCATCATCACCATCACCATCATCACCGTTATCATCACCATCACCATCATCACCGTTACCATCATCATCACCATCACCATCATCACTGTTATCATCACCATCATCATCACCATCATCGTTATCATTATTATCATTATTATTATTGCCAGGATGATGCCCATGCAGATCAGGAAGCCACCGGCATTGATTTATTTATCTATTTACTAATTCAAAAATGAATTAATTCATTAATAGATGAAGAAGTGCATGCATCTCCACAGTTGAATGATATTTCTCATGCTCTCTTGGCAGGGTGTGGGCGGTGTGAGAGGACTCTGCTCTCCCCATTACTCACACCCAAACACACACACACACACACACATACAGACCCCCCCTCTCTCTCTCACTCTCTATCTCACTTTCTTTCTATCTCTCTGTCACACACACACACACATACACACACACACTGTTGTACACACATTCTCTCACACACACTCTCACACAGACTTTTGCAAGTTGAGCGGTTAGTCACAGGACAGCCAGACTGGGCAGAAAAATCAGCAGCAGCAGGTCAGCTATCAAATCGTCTATGCTGGTCTTCTTAAACATGCTAAACACACACACTCACCCACAAACACACTAACACACACACACACTCACCCACAGCACCAGCGTGTTCATCAGTTTGTCTATGCTGGTCCTCTTAAAGGTGCTCCTCCCACAGTTCTGCATCAGTTTGGTCTGGGGTCCTGAACAGCAGCAGAGGGGTTTCAATCACACACACACACACACACACACACACACACACACACACACACACACACAGGCCAGAGAGTCAGAGGGATGAGTGTGTTCTTCTGTGTGTGTCAGTGTGTGTGTGTGTGTGTGTGTGTGTGTGTGTGTGGTGTGTGTGTGTGTGTGTGTGTGTGTGTGTGCAGTCAGATGTACCGGCAAACACCACCAGGCCGAAGCACCAGTCGGTGTTCCTGAGGACACATCCCCTCAGCAGCATGCGCTCGTTGTCCAGCGGGTGTTTGCTCCCGCACCAGTGCAGCGTCCCCGTGAAGCGGTCCAGCTTGTTATTGGGCGGCTCGCAGATCACCTCACCTGGTAGAGGGACAGGGGGCCGTTAGCCATTAGCTGTTAGCTTGGCGACTGACCAGAGGGACAGGGGGCCATTAGTCGTTAACTGACCTGTCATTGGCCTTTAGACAAACTAGCACAAAGTAGAGGGCAGGAGCTGTTAGCGCATGCTCAAGCATTTTATACCTCTCAGGGCAAACAGGACACATTGGTCTTTATTTAGAGATACCATACCTATCTTAACAGTGCGCACACACACACACACACACACACACACACACACACACACACACACACACACACACACACACACAGGAAAAGGCACCAGATAAAAACACTTTATCCAAGCTATAATTGACCATTTGAGAATGTTTCATGTACAGAAGAGGCTGCCATAGACATTACTAATAACATTCAAAAAAGATATCACCAATCCCTACATCTGAGATCGTCATCAGTCAGCCTCTGAAACTGACATCACATTACCACAAAGAGTAAATATCATCATAACCTTGGATCTATCACTGGTCATAACCTCACAGTACATCACTAATCATTTTCATCATTGATAATAACCTCAGAATATACATTACTGATCATAACCACATAGTATATATTACTGATCATAACCACAGAGTATATATTACTGATCAGGGCCTAGAAAAAAGTCATCACTAGTCACAGTCTGAAAGGATGATACCACT
The DNA here is from genome assembly GCF_017589495.1 of Alosa alosa. Taxonomy (NCBI): domain Eukaryota; kingdom Metazoa; phylum Chordata; class Actinopteri; order Clupeiformes; family Clupeidae; genus Alosa; species Alosa alosa. The sequence continues at coordinate 21,231,651 of NC_063199.1, forward strand.
AATCGTAGCGCTAGAGAAAGACATCACTAACAATAGCTCAAGAACAAAATGGAATAAACATTATCAGATCACTAACAATAGCTCAAGAACAGAATGGACTTATCATTATCACTGCCTCAGAACAACAGCCTGGATGCCCCCTTCTCTTTCTCCTTCTCTCATTCTCCTTCTCTCCTCTTTTTTCTCTCGATTTCCCTCTCTCCAGCAGAAACATGCTCACATCAGCCTCCTGTGCAGCACTTTAATCTAATTGTGCTGCTTCAAAAATAGACATGAGTGCCACATTCGAAACTCTACCATGGCACCTCAAAACTCTACAATGGCACCTCAAAACTCTACCATAGCACCTCAAAACTCTTAGCCTGGAAGCCAGCCGAACTTAGCCCTGCCCACAACATTTGAGGTCGGGAAGTTCGGTCTGGACTTGTTCAGTTGTGAAGCAACTATGCCCGAACCAGAGCGGTTTGAACCAGAAGAACTCCTGAACGGTTTTGTTTAGATGTTTAGAGCTGATAATGCAAATGTGTTTGACAGAGGACAGATGTAGCTTGCTAGTGACAAAATATTAGCTTTCAGCATGGTACGATGTCTTTGTAAATGACGTTTAATTACAAAGTGTTTCATTCATCCCGGTTCTCCCTAACAAATACACTGTTGCTAGAAGGTAAACATTTAGATTTCGCCATTGCGTCTGTTGTAGAAGATATTGACAGTGCAATAACTTTAAAAAACGACCAGAAAACAATGTTAAGGCAATTGTGGAATTATGGTTCGGGTGATCTTCCTACAGGATTTACAGTACCCCCTGTATCGGTTTAAACTCGCCCCATAATCACATCCTAATGGAGCAGTATCAGACTTAAATTCGACTAGAATTGAGTATGGCTTCGTCATGCTACAAAACTCTACCATAGCACCACAAAACTCTACCATGGCACCTCAAAACTCTACCATGGCACCTCAAAACTCTACCATGGCACCTCAAAACTCTACCATGGCACCTCAAAACTCTGCCGTGGAACCTCAAAGCTGTACCATGGGGCCATGCCAGCTCTGTATGCTCGTTGTTGAACACAGCATTTCGTCAAAATACATTTTGATGGCCACGCGAAAGGAGTGCTTAAGAAAACATGTTACCGTCAAACTCGGCAAGTTTGGAGATATCGGTTCCCAGGTCCGAAGTCACAGTCAAGGCCTGCCGGACTTTTAAATTAGTTTCCCTGTCCAGAGAAATGAAAGGAGAAAAAGGAGATGACAGAGAAGATGTGATCAGCATTGCAGGGGCAGACTGAGCCACGTTTTAAACCGAGGATCATCAAGTGTCAGAAGTATTAGGACTTTCGTGTCGTGTTGTGTGTGACTGCCCAAACACTGTGTCTCTATTAGAGTCAGAAGTGCAGGACTGTCGTGTCGTGTCGTGTCGTGTCGTGTGTGTGCCTGCCCGAACACTGCGTCTCTATTAGGACCCATTTTGTATGTGAACTATTTTGGACCTCACAGCATTTTGTGTCTCCTGAACACTGAGGGTCCATTGCACTGCTCTACGGCCTAAGTCTCACCCGTCCAGCTCTGCTGTCTCGATGTAGCACAGGCCATACGGCTCACTACTGGACAGGAGGAGGAGGTCTGCCTGAGAGAGAGAGGTGGAGAGAGAGAGTGAGTAGAGTGAAAGTAAGAGAGAAGAGAGCAAGATAGAGAGAGATAGAGAGAAAGAGAGGAAGATAGAGAGAAGAGAGAGAGGGAAAGAGAATAAATAAAGAGAGAGAGACAAAAGAGAGAGAGAGATACAGACAGGGATAATAAATCATGCATTGCTCTGTGGGAGACCCCTGATGCATTAGAGAAACCCCAACACACACATGCACATATGCACACTCACTCACACACATACACACCAGGGATGGTAAATTAGCACCCGCCACCTGCCAAATGCGGGTGAATTTGTGTACTGGTGGTACCCTGGAAATCCAGAGTTCTCGCGAGAGCACAATTTGAATTTGCTCAGTGAGTGACTTTGGCGATGAGGAATGATAGTCATTAGGCTTATACGAGATGAACTGCGGGGTAACTGTGGCTGACTTCCTACGTCAACGTGAACTTAAAATTGTCAAAATTCTAGCCGGGAGGAGTTAGAACAGATGGCAGCTTGTCCCAAACAAATCAGCTGCAGTTTACCTGACGTGACTCGCTGCAGATAGAAATCGAATTTTGTGTACAATAAATACAATTTAACTTTCCTTCTTAGTCATTAAATTGAGCATGATGCTCCAGAAATCACACAAACGAGTCTTAAGGGAGCCACACCACTTTTATGACAAGACACTATGGAATATGAATGTGGTTCTGTTGACCTTTAGTTTTATTGCTACTGTGCTTGGAGGACAGTTGGTAGGATTAGGGCAAAATTTAGCACATTTTAATCGTATCGCAATAATGCAGATAACTGATCATTTTGGTTACTATAATCATGATATCACATTTTCATACCATTTCTCCGGTAAAAAAGTTGAGTAGCTGGTAGATTTTGGAATCCACCAGCCACAGTGGCAGGTGGACAAAATATTTAATTTCCACCCCAGATACACACACACACACATACAAATACATGCACACACACATGCACACACTGTGGTCAAAATGACTTCAAACAGTCTTCTCACTCTCTGGAAATTTCCACAGAGGAAGACTTCAGGGGCACAGAAGGATGAAGGGAACCATTTTCTCATAGCACATATGCATACTTAAACTAAACATTTCAGTAAATAAGAAACCTATATAAAAATGATACCACAACACACATGCACATGCATGCACACACACACACATACACACACAAAGCCCTTTGTATCCCCTCGAGCATCAGATAATAAACTTACAGCGACAAATTGATTATTCTCCAGCTTGATGATGTCTCCCACGCGAACATTCATCCACTTCTCATTCTGCAGCCTAAAAAGCGCCCGCACACGCACACACACACACACACACACACACACACACACACACACACACACACACACACACACACACATACGTGAGAGAAGTTGGCAAAGACCAGCCACTGTGCTACTCCTTTCCTCTCTTCTCCGTTCAGGTGAAGGAGGGAAAAAAAAAATGAAAGAAAGGCAGAAAGAAAGGAGGAAGAGAAAAGAGGAGGAGTGTGTGAGGAACTTACTTTCCCCGGATGAGGACCTGAGACTGGCGGTTGTTGACCTGCTGGTCACTCTTGTGGCGAAACTGCAACCGAGAACGCACCAGTTACTGCCAGGGTACTTAACCAGGGTAATATCAACATCAGTGAGTAAAGGTGATGTAATGTCAGAGAAGGGTAATTGACCAGGGTAATATCAACATCAGTGAGTAAAGGTGATGTAATGTCAGAGAAGGGTAATTGACCAGGGTAATATCAACATCAGTGAGTAAAGGTGATGTAATGTCAGAGAAGGGTAATTGACCAGGGTAATATCAGCATCAGTGAGTATAGGTGATGTAATCTCAGAGAAGGGTAATTGACCAGGGTAATATCAGCATCAGTGAGTATAGGTGATGTAATCTCAGAGAGGGGTAATATCTGACACCACTGCTACAGTAGTGTGTCCTTAGAGTAAGCTGGTGAATTCATGTTTTTTTCTCTCTATGTTACAGATTACGGTAAATAGTACTTGGTGCTCACAAAGCATGACCAGAGACTCTGTGTTAGACGTTTGCATCAATTAAAAGTCTCAAAAAGCTATTTGTGTGCTCCGGTCCTTCCCTGGGTCATTTGAAGTGGCCCAGGGCCTGCTGCTAGTACTTGATGCTAATTTACATTCTCCAACACGGCCCCTGGTAGTGATTATAAAGGAGCATACAGGTAACTGATTATGGGATTAAAATAGCCCAAATGGTTTTAAGTGGCGTAGAGCTGACTGAAAATAGAGTTAAAATAGAGTTAAAATAGAGTTAAACTAGAGTTAAGATAGAGTTAAGGCCCATTCACACCAAGAACGATAACGATAACTATAACTATAACCATAACGATAAAAGCGTTCACACTGAACAACGATAAACAAAGTCTCTCATTGTGTTAATAAATGTGAGGGCTAAAATTCGATGGGTTCTGATTGGCTATTAGCATTTTATCGCTAGAAAATCGCCTGAAAGTGATCCCCAACGATATCGTTCTTCATGTCGTTATCGTTATAGTTTATGTGTGAACGTCGTCATTCATATTAACGAGAACGATATTTATTTATAGTTATCGTTATCGTTTTTGGTGTGAATGGGCCTTTAAGCTAGAGTTAAACTGCAGTTGTGACGGAGTGACTCACATAGTCGTCAGTAGCGTCTTTGACGGCGGAAATGGTCAGCACCATCACCAGAGGCACTATGGTGGTGAACCAGGACAGAGAGGAGATCTCTGGAATCAGCTGAGGAGACAGGAGAGGCCATTACTCAAGTTCCGGAACATACTCCTCGCTACTCCTGAAGTACACTCTCTCTACTCCTGAAGTACACTCTCCTTGCTACTCCTGAAGTACACTCTCTCTACTCCTGAAGTACACTCTCTACTCTATTCCTGAAATACACTCTCTTCCTTTCTCAATACTGAAGTGCACTCTAAAAAAAACTAATGTATAAGTATAAGTATAAGTATATATACTCTTTTGATCCCGTGAGGGAAATTTGGTCTCTGCATTTATCCCAATCTGTGAATTAGTGAAACACACTCAGCACACAGTGAACACACAGTGAGGTGAAGCACACACTAATACCGGTGCAGTGAGCTGCCTGCAACAACAGCGGCGCTCGGGGAGCAGTGAGTGGTTAGGTGCCTTGCTCAAGGGCACTTCAGCCGTGCCTACTGTTCGGGGTTCGAACCGGCAACCCTCCGGTTACAAGTCCGAAGCGCTAACCAGTAGGCCACGGCTGATGTTAGGTGACTGCTGTACCCATGCTGTGCCCATGTAGTCTGCTGTACCCCTGTAGTCTGCTGTACCCATGCTGTGCCCATGTAGTCTGCTGTACCCATGCTGTACCCATGTAGTCTGCTGTACCCATGCTGTGCCCATGTAGTCTGCTGTGCCCATGCTGTACCCATGTAGTCTGCTGTACCCATGCTGTACCCATGCTGTGCCCATGTAGTCGGCTGTACCCATACTGTGCCCATGTAGTCTGCTGTACCCATGCTGTACCCATGCTGTGCCCATGTAGTTGGCTGTACCCATGCTGTACCTATGTTGGCTGTTCCTGTGGGTGGTTACCTGCAGTATCAGCAGCACTACGAAGTAGGCATTGGCCACCCGCTGGGACTGTTCAAAGAGGTTGATGGGCAGGAAGGTGAAGATGTTGTACTTTGAGGTTTTGATCCGGTTGTCCTGAGCGGATGAGACAATAACAAAATGCACCCTACACTTTTACAATGAAGTAACTCACCACAGCACCCCTACACCTCTACTCCCTTTGTGGGGTAAATTACAGGGAGAGATTAGACTCATTAGCGCTCATTGTGGGGTAAATTACAGGGAGAGATTAGACCCATTAACGCTCATTGTGGGGTGAATTACAGGGAGAGATTAGACCCATTAACACTCAGTGTGGGGTAAATTATAGGGAGAGATTAGACCCATTAACGCTCATTGTGAGATAAATTACAGGGCGAGATTAGACCCATTAACGCTCTTTGTGAGGTAAATTACAAAGAGGGAGATTAGACCCATTAACGCTCATTGTGAGGTAAATTACAAAGAGGGAGATTAGACCCATTAACGCTCATTGTGGGGTAAATTACAGGGAGAGATTAGACCCATTAACGCTCATTGTGAGATAAATTACAGGGTGAGATTAGACCCATTAACGCTCTTTGTGAGGTAAATTACAAAGAGGGAGATTAGACCCATTAACACTCATTGTGGTGTAAATTACAAGGAGAGATTAGACCCATTCAAGTTCATTGTGAGGTAAATTACAGGGAAAGAGATTAGACCCATTAATGCTCTTTGTGAGGCTAATAACGGGCATACCAGCTGACACAATCAGTTCTCACATGTTCCTACTTGAGTAAAATGCAACTTTACAAAACCAGGAAAGGAAGCACGCACACACACACACACACACACACACACACACACACACACACTCATATGTGTTCACCGACAACACCTATGTTTGGAACACCATTGAAAAAGCTGTTGGTAGCATCGGCTAACTAGCGCCAGATTTTGGAGTGCAGGGGACAAGCCGAGATGGGCTATGAGACATACGTTCACACTCGGTATCATGTTTCAACACACTTTAGGTCAATATCACACCGGAATTCTCCTTTAAGAACACTGTGCCCCTAATAGCACCGCAGTCACGCTATCCGGAAAAAATTCTTTGGTCACCTCTATTAACGATTTACAGCTCCCATTGACTTTTATTCAACACATGTAAACAATGGGGGAGCCGTAAATAGGCCGTAACTAAGTTGTTGCTGCTTCATTTAATGTGTACAGACCCTGAGCAAGCTACTGACGAGGTTTGGTGCTGTTTTGAACAATATGGTTGAAAAAATGCTATTTGGGAAGTGTTTAGCTTACTGCCCTTAGCTAATCCACTGTTATGGGGGCCATAGCATATACCAGGCCAAGCTCTGAAGTGGTTGATCAACGAAAATGACTGTCTCCATGGCTTATTTGATGTGTTTTAATGCGGAAAAACACCCTTGGGTCAATTTTAGCAGGAATTACACTTTAACTAGCTTCACCACTGCATCACTGTCTTTTCTGGATCTTGGTTCTACTGAAAGACTCCGAAGTAATGCTGCTTTTCTCTCCCTCTAATAGAGTCTATGACATAGACGACTCATGAGCATGTTTGGTGGTAATAGTGCTTTAGATTTTTTTTTGTCCTTGCGCAATTGTTGCCTCATTATTGAATGATGAAGGATGAGTCACATTGTCTACTTCTCTTGTCTACTTCTCACACACACAGACACACACACACAGACACACACACACACACACACACACACACACAGCTGTAGTGTACTCACTGCGTAGGAGAACTTCTCATTGTAAACTCGGTCATTGGCTCGGACACGCCTCTCTTCCTCTACACAACCTGGGGGAAGGTGAGGAGGAATTTAACACTGACACAAATACTCAACATGAGATATGTCAAAATATATTCAACATTAAAGCTGCAGTTGGCAAGTCTGACAGACTGAGGGGACATTTTGAATGTTTACAACTCTCCTGTCCCTCCCCCACTACAACCGAGCACCCTCTCATCGAGTTTGTGCTCGTCAGTGCACACTAGACTGACTAGTGATTGACAGTCAGATCTCACACAGCCCTGCTCTGATTGGACCAGAAGAACCGGGAGCTGTGGATTTTTGTAAAACAAATAACAGGTTCTAGGTGGAGGTAGAACTGCTGGGGTTTTTCTAAAACCATCTGATTTATGTTGTTCTGCCAGAGCAAAGTGTCGGTTTCAGTGATTATGATACAAAAAATCTTGCCAACTGCAGCTTTAAATACTGGCAGATAGATTAAAATCAAACTCCAATTAACATCAAATACTTACAAAGATACTAAACATGAAATGCTGACAAATATATTAAACATCAAATACTGACAAATGTACATTTTCATGTTCTAGATCTATTCAGAGGGAGACCACAAGTCATTAGTATAACAGCCCAATAATCTCACACAAAGACCTGCTAAGACTTCCCTCAGTGACCTGACTTTAAGTATTAAATCTCCATTCACAGTTTTCATCCAAACACAGGAACAGACAAGATCATGGGCTCCGTGTAAATGAGGGGAAAGCACCCATACCCCTGGAAGAACACCTTGACCCTGGTCATACTGCCCAGTGATAGAGCGTCATCTCCATGACGTGTGATGTCCGGATGTTGCGGTGCGGCTGCCCGCTACCCCTGAAGTGAATGCAGCTGATCCGAACGGGACTCAGACCGTGATTCACAAACACCCTTTTATTAGCACATTAGCACAAACATAGTATTCCAGCACACACACAAACATGGACAAAGACAATGAAACACGGTGCGAACAGTTCAAAAACATGGACAAAAACTACATGCTGCAGCCGCGCTGGCTTCCGGGTGCTGTAGGCTGGGAAAGGACCCGACGTGAAGTCGGGAAGGACTTTGTGCATTGGGGGGTGTGACGTCAGAGATGTGTGGGATAAGAGGGGTGTTTTTGTCTTTCATGTGTTAGGGGAATATTTAAGGGGGATACAGAGGATGTATAATGATGCTAGGCATTGTGTTGACTATGTATGGTGATATTTGAACCAGAAATGTATGTTTGTAGAGATGATTGATTTTGGTTGTTATAGTGGGTCAGGCCAGGCAAAATATATTCTTGGCCAAAACAGGTCTAAAAGAGAGAAGTGTCTGAAGTGAGCTTGAGACAGCACCTACACTGTAGACCTTGAATAGCTGTACGCATCAGTCAATACTTGTGAGGGGAGAATTGTTATTTTTTGAGTTGTGATTATTGAAGCTATTTTGGAAGTTTAAGTTTTAGTGTTGAGAGTTGTTGCATTGGAGATTTTTTTTTTCTTTTTTTTGTTTATTTCAGTTAGTTTTTTTTTTTCTTTCTCCTGACTGGCATGCTTATCTGCGGCGAAAGTAAATAAAACGCTTACAACTGCCTTTGCCCAAACATCTGACGCACTGCCTCCAGTTTTTCCACCGCAGTGAGGTTAACCCGACTACACCGGACAAGAGCGTCGGCGTCAGCTCCATGATGTGTGATGTCATCTACCTTGTTTGGACTCTTTCCTGCGTGGCGTCCAGCCTCCTCTCCACGGCACTAACGTCCCCAGCCATCTCGCCGCCATCGTCCGTCCACACCGCAGTCATGCTTACGCGGCACACACAGAGTTAAGCGGTCAGTAACTCACCGGAGGCAGGAGGCACACCCGCTACGTAGGGGAGAAGGCGACGCTTTACATGCCCCCCACACACACACACACATTTTACACTCAAACCAACCAAAACCTCATCGGCTCACACGATGACCCACAGAGAGAGGGGCTGGACAGCAGAGCACAGCAAAGCTTAATACCTGTCCTCACAGGCTTCTGCAAACAGAGCGTGAAGTTGTGTGTGTGTGTGTATGTGTGTTTCTGCGCTGGAATGTGGCTGGATGCTGTCTGCACATGTCTACCTACCCAGAGCAGAGAAGGAAGATACAGTTACTTACCACCCCCCCACACACACACACACACACACACACACACACACACACGGCCATTACATATGGACTCTACGCCTTCAGACACAATCACTCACTACATACACATTAACTCTCTCACACACACACACACACATATGGGCTCTACGTATTCAGACACAACCATCACCACACACACACTGCATATGGGCTCTACGCATTCAGACACAACCATCACCACACACACCTGGCTGTGATGGTAAGAGGATGGAGGTCATCAGGACACACACATCACACACACCACAGACTAGCCACAAAGTCAATGAGCACAAAGCGGCACACACACGTCACACAGAGGGTACACACACACACACATCATACAGATGACACACACACACATCATACAGATGACACACACACACATCATACAGATGACGCACACACACGTCACACAGAGGGTACACACACACACACACATCATACAGATGACACACACACACATCATACAGATGACGCACACACACGTCACACAGAGGGTACACACACACACACATCATACAGATGACACACACACACATCATACAGAGGGTACACACACACATCACACACACGTCACACTGAGGGTACACACACACACACACATCAGACACACACGTCACACAGAGGGTACTCACACACACATCACACACACGTCACACAGAGGGTACACACAACGTCACACACACGTCATACAGATGACACACACACATCACACACACACGTCACACAGAGGGTACACACACACATCACACACACACGTCACACAGAGGGTACACACACACATCACACACACACACGTCACACAGAGGGTACACACACACACACACGTCACCCAGAGGGTACACACACACACAGAGGGTAAACACACACACACACACACACACACACGTCACACAGAGGGTACACACACACGTCACACAGAGGGTACACACACATCACACACACATCACACAGAGGGTACACACACACACACACACATCATACAGAGGGTACACACAGCGTCACACACATGTCACACAGAGGGTACACACACACACACACACGTCACACAGAGGGTACACACAGCATCACACAGTGAATGACAGTTCCAAAATGAAACCTTCACACAGCTGAGCTCTGAGGCCACACGGGACACACTGCATGCTCTTATCAACCACCAGCACTACTACTCTGCTGTGTGTGTGTGTGTGTGTGTGTGAGAGAGAGAGAGACAGAAAGAGTGTGTGAGTGTCATGAGCACAGCTGGTAGCTTGCGCTGCCACCGGAGGCAGGCTGTGAGTCAGCGACCATTAGAGCAGAGTTTTTATGGTGCTCAGGGCTGGTGCTCAGGGCTGGTGCTCAGGGCTCTCTCTACTATTGGTCAGCAGGAGCGGTTGGCTGTGGTCCAGCAGGGGCTAGAGAGGAGCAGGACCAAACACACAACACACTAACACACTCATCATTACAAGGACCAAACACACAACACACTAACACACTCACCATTACGAGGACCAAACACACAATACACTAACACACTCACCATTACGAGGACCAAATACACAACACACTAACACACTCATCATTAAGAGGACCAAACACACAACACACTAATACACTCACCATTACGAGGAGCAAACACACAATACACTAACACACTCACCTTTACGAGGACCAAATACACAACACACTAACACACTCATCATTACGAGGACCAAACACACAACACACTAACACTCACCATTACGAGGACCAAACACACAATACACTAACACACTCACCATTACGAGGACCAAATACACAACACACTAACACACTCACCATTACGAGGACCAAACACACAACACACTCACCATTACAAGGACCAAATAAAATGAAAACTTTAGATCTTTAGGTCTGAATACTAGCAAATCAGCCCTACCCGGCACACATACCACATGAGGGAAATCAAGTCTACACACACACACACACACACACACACAGGATAAATCATACACACACACGCACACACACAGTGTTAATCACACGTTTACACAAACAGACACATAGTAAATCACACAAGTCTACACAGGCAAACACACAGAGTAAATCACACAAGTCTATGCACAGACACACACAAATGGGGTAACTCATCCCTAACTGAAACGTATTGGTTAACCCAAACAGGAAGAGGACTTGCTGAGGTGAGAAGCCCTTTAGAGCAATCCAACCCCATTCACACATTAATAATTGAACGGCCTTCGGTGCTCTGTGTGGTGTTTACGCATCTACTCGACCGGGCTAAATACCCAGGATCTGAAATACCTGCTGCTTCAGCTCCACACAACACTCAGGGTGTCTCCCAAGCTGCCTGATCAAAAAACGATCAAAAACAACCACTGTTCCAGCACGCAGGTCGGAGTGATTCCTACGGCAGATATTATAATCCGACTCTAAAACACACTACACATACACACACCACATAGTCTAAAACAGCTACCGATATTGCAGGTGCGTAAAAGCATAGCCACCTCAGGTGTGTGTCTATATTACAGGTGCATCCCTCACAGCTAAAGCAAAAAAGCAAAAGTCTTTTACCTGGCAGATGAAAATACACTGCCCCAATAATAATGGGGCTTTGATTCAAACAGATGCAATAAGGGCTCTCCAAAACTAATCAGCTCGAAGACATCTTCTAACCTGAAAACCCAACCTGTTATGTCCTGGTGTGGCCTGTGGTGGAGAGAGATGGTTTTACCTGCTGGAGACACCTTCCCCACCCTCATGTCCTCAGTGTTGCACTGCAGGCACAGCAGGCGTGAGTGTGTGTGTGTGGGGGGGGGGTGTCAGCTGTACGCACGCCGAGTGGGGCCGTCAGCTCTCATCCTACAGCAGCGCTCTAGAAGCACACATACAAAACTGAACACACGCATTCACACACAGCGACTGAACACACACACACAAACCTCAGACACCCAGCAGCCTGTAACTTAATGACCCAAGTTAGCGCAGGTTCACTGGAGCTACGCTACTCTCATAGGAGCTCACATGTCCCTGTGCTAGCCCTGCCCCTCTTCCCACACACACACACACACACGTCACATACATACAAACACACCGTAAGGCAAGGCTGAACACACTAACATGCCAGTTATCATTCACACACACACACACACACACACACACACACACACACACACACACACAAACTAAAAGATGTGGCACACACACACACATACTAAAAGATGTGACTCACACATACATACACACACACACACACACACACACACACACACACACACACACACACACACACACACACAGATGGACAAGGCTCTAACTCACCCACACACATACACATGAAATAATGGCAGACCTTCCAATTTATCTCACAGGGCCAGCACACAGTGTGACACAAAGGGCCAGTGTGTGGTGTTTACAAGAAGGTGTTTACATGCTCTCCGTCTGCCGGCCCTTTGTTAAGGGGTGACTGTGGCCGAGAGGTTTGGATGTGGCTTTCATGTTTACCTTTCTTGGATTTAGTTATGCTATTTTGCTTTTTAAATTTATTCCAAAAACATTAATTGTACGTATGTCTGATTGATTGGTTATACTTATGTCTGAACACAGGAGAGATGACAAAAGGCCTTACACATCACATGCCAAACAGTATGTATTATTTATATTTATCTAAACATTGGGGTATACTACGAAGCACGTTAGACATTAGCCTTAGCCTCAGGGGTATACGTTAAGTGATACTACGATAGCAGTTACGTGATATATTTGTCAAACTAGGCTTTCAGCTCAGATCTGTGCGCGTTCTCTGTGTTGGGATGACGTTGGCCAATCGTAAACGTGGAGACGCACAAGACCGCCTATATTAAAAAACAATTACTTCCGCATTTATGAGCGATAGTGTAATCTACACTGCGGTCATTTTTAGTGTCTAGCATAACATCAAATAAATAGATTGTCATCAGATGTTGTATGGTATGCACGTCCATAGTGGCATATTTGCCACTATGGACACTAACACTAAAGCGCATTCGAGATCCAAAATGTTTGTAGAGGCGGAGCTCCACCTGTAAGATATATGACAGAATCCTACACGTGAGATAACTTTTTTATTAGTTTTTAGTTATTAGTTCAAGACAATTGATTGGTTAGTGGGCGGTAGATTACACGATTTGAGCTATAACTTAGCACATAATCTCCTCTCGACCAGGTTTAGTTGCGAGCATAAGATACCATGATGATATAGCGACGCTAAAACAGATCCACTTTCGTGTCACAGCATACCCTGGCTTTGAGCACAACATACCTCGCTAACCCACTAATCGAGAATCGTAGTATACCCCACATATCTGTTATTTATATTTATCTAAACGTATCTGTTATTTATATTTATCTAAACCAAATGGTGCTGAAGTTCACACTCACAGGTGTTCTTACCAACACACACGTCTCTCCTCCAACCTGCCTTAACATCAGGGTATCTCCAGGTGAAGTCAAGGGTTCCTCTGTAAACACACACACCTCTGCACACACACACAGACACACACACACACAAAGAAAACAGCAGGTTATCTCCCCATAACACAAACAAAGACTTGCCACAAATACATGTCACCTTTCAAGAGATTTCTGCATGTTTAATTCAACAGTGTTCTTGCTCTTTGTGTCTTGTCAAGGGAATGACAAGACACAAAGAGACAATGACATGTGCGTGTGTTTGTGTGTGTGTGTGAGAATGAGAATGTGCTGGTACTACAAGGAGGGAGTGGAAATCGAGGCAGACAGCAGCTGCAGGGGGTAATTGTAGATGTGCCCCACAGCGAGCTGGTGTAGAGGGAGTCGGTGTGTTGGTGTCTGTGCCCCACAGCGAGCAATGTAGAGGGAGTCAGTGTGTTGGTGTCTGTGCCCCACAGTGAGCTGGAGTAGAGGGAGTCAGTGTGTTGGTGTCTGTGCCCCACAGCGAGCAGTGTGTTGTGTCTGCGGGGCCGTCCTGTTTTTTCTTAATGAGATCCGCGAAGAGCGGCAGGCAACTCTGCAAGCCCCAGGGGCCAGCAGCACCACTCCCCAGCCCCCTACACTGCAGGGCAGGCCGAGGTGCTGATGTCAGCACTCAGGAATCAGGTAACTGAAAGGTACACTGGAGGGAAATTAGCTTTCTCGCATCATTAGAGTAGCTAACAAACATAGGAAAAAAGGATGATGAAGCACTGATCTCACATTACACATTAAGTTAGAAAAAATAACACACTGTAGTGTGTAACTGTGAATACAGACTGAGCTTCCATGGACAATTTTGTTTTCTAAATACCAAATCCTGATTGGTTCATCTTTTGTTGCCTGGACCACAACTTGTATTCTGACATGTTGATTTTTATGCATTCTACTCAGAAACACAAAAAGCATGAGAATATTCTGAGACAAACTCTGTTATGCACCTAATAAGATGCAATTACATGAATGAATGAGTTCTCCGCTATAACCAATATTCGACTCTGACTAGCCTATGACATAAACTTAAGCACAACAAGAATATAGATAGCCAATTTCGTGACAGATCACTGACTTACTGGGTAGCCAACAAACCAACGGCGAAATGTGTAGTTGAGGATCTGCTTTTCCAAGCTCGATCGTTGAAGTGGGAAATAGACGCACTGTTATGAATGTCGTAGCGCATAAAGGTAAACCCCGCCGTGTCACAGACATAACATGTTCTAGAAGAGCATGCATGGAATGATGTTAGGGCTACAGAACGAGCAACGGAAACACTTCGGCAACAAAGCGGATTCCGTGGCCTATGTAGGCGACTTCTAACTCAACAATGATGCTTTTAAACAAAAAAATGAGTAAGAGGAATCGTCCATCACTCACCAAAATCACGCTCCATTCATAGCAGACAGACACCAATCCTACAATAAAGGGCGGAGCTGCTCGCTTATAAGCACAAGACTTAATGCAGGTCCATGCTTGTAGGGAATTCATATGCCTCCCCTCTTTCTTTCTCTCTTTCGCTCTCTGTCCCTCTCTACCTCCCTCTCTCTTCCTCTCCTGCGCTCGCTCTCCCACACAGTTGCGAAGGCAACTGCTGACTGTGAATCAAATTTCGAAAGAAAATGGGGTTGTGTTACCTCATAACCGAGATAATGTAGCTAACCAACTTCCAAGATTTCTGTCAACTATCCCTGAAGCAAAATCTGCCTGTAACAGTCCTGTAAATGGTTCCTGAGTAGCAACAGGATTCATAGGAATATTCTAATGAGCTGGTAGACGAGTCATTTAGGCCTACTTAGTTGTTCACGTTACCAACCCTCAAAATTCGTCAATGAATGGATTTGGATGGATGAACATGGATGCCTAAGATTCGTTCTACATTACATTGTGAAGAAATTATAAATTGTATTTTATAACCTATCGATGGTTTAGGACCAGGGGGCATACTGTAAGTGACCACTTTACAGGAGGGCCTAAAATTGCTCTAAAATTACTTTTAAAACAATGTTGTCCTTTTGACAGTATAAAGAGCTGATCAAGAGCTTTCATTTGTATATCTGTGATATATATCTCTCAGTTTCACCAAAAATGTCACTTAGCCTACATCCCTGGCTATGTCATTAATATTTACAATAGCCTTCAATTTAAGAGATAGTTTAAAAGGTCAAGGCCAACAGGTCAAAAGGAATCAAATGAAGAGAAATCCATTTCCATTGACCATTGTTATTGTAGGCCTAGGCCTATTGTATTGTGTTGTGTTTTATAAAGAATGATTACAATGATCTCTATTGTCTATAACTTGGTCATCTAAGTCATAATGGAAATGTAAGCATCTGAAGGGTGCTGTATTCTCTTAAAGGGACACCAGGCAAGCTTGATGCTTTTTCTTTACGAAACTCCCCCTCGCTCGGTCTGAAGCTTTTTTCCTTTTCTATGCATCTTCCGTCAAGGGTTTTCGCTGCTTCTTCACTGGCTCTGCCATTATACACACGTTTGCAACAATCGCTAGAGTTTCGTTAGCCTGCCTCTGTGCTGTATGCAGGATGTAAACTGATCCTGCTTTGGTCGGCGGGTAGGATACACCGAACTTGCAAGTGGGATATTCTTCTTACAGGCAGTAGGGGCGGGCGAGAGAGTCTTCATTCGCCCTATAATGAGTCATTTAACCATATACCAACTTACGAAGATGATTAATTAACACGAAAACGTTGCCTGGTGTCCCTTTAATTTCAACTGACCCTATAGTTGTTATAGTTGTCCTCAGATGTTCTCTTGTTTTGCTTAATCTTCTTCTGATCAAATGTATTTGTGAAGTTGTGACCCACAACCCTACCTGTCTGCAACTGCCATATGTCTCAGACGACAGGCTGCGGTTAGTCACCAAAACAACAGAAAACCTGAATTATAAAAAAGAGCTGATGGCTAACCTCCAGATTTCTAATGTGTTGGTTCAAATATGGTCTTAATGTAAACATGTTTGGGTATAAATATGTAGCCTATGTGTATATTACATATGCATTTGTTCATATGCAGAGAGAAGTTGAAATACACAGTAAACATGTAAGTAATATAGATTTTTCCCAAATAATTTGCTGTTGTTGTGAAATTCAGTATTTTACAGCCAACAGGTAAAAAGTATATGTATATGTATCCATAGGCCTATAGACCCTGCAGAAATGAACATGTGCGTTCCTAAGGGATTTCCGGCGGCACAGAAAACATTGAGCTAATGGTAATGGGGACAAAACACAAGTTTTACGTAAAAGTCAACTTTTTCCAATTCATCTGCATTGGGTTCTGGACATTTCAGCCTGAAATCCCCTAGGAACAGATTTAAAATGTATATCTAATAGAGGTAGGCCTATATCGTGTAGGCTATTCATGAATTCGTGTATGGTTTTGCAGATTTAGTGTGGAGTTATGGTGTTTGAAATACATGTTTAGAAAATGGTGTGACAAGCAAAGATTTAGTGTGTAAGCAGTTGAAAAAAAACCCCTCTATTACACACTAAATTATTTTCAGTGCGCCAGTGAATATTATATGACCACCAACCACATCCCTGCATGGCTCTTTTGCAAGCAATGGAAGGGGAATGCAGAGACATGATAGGGTCAGTTCAAGGGTGCATATAGATAGATAGATAGATAGATTGTTTATTGATCCCCAGGGGAATATGGCACAGAAGGTGATATTTTACCCGTTGCCTAGCCTGAGAGGACATCATCTGCAATGTCGACCAGGACTTGTGAACAGATCTGAACAGAAGGCAGGATCCATAAGCGGTGCTGTGTATGGTTTTGTTTAGAAAAGATTGTTAAGTTTTGATTGCAGTGTTTCATTCTGGCATAGATGTGAGTTGTTTATCTCCAAGTGCTATGTCTTATTGGCCTGTGTGTAGAGTTTAGACATAATGAGACAAATTCTGCAAAAGGTGTGAAAAGAGAAGAGCAATAGGCAAAAACTGTAATATTGCCCCTAGCGGTGTATTTTGAGGTAACCGTGTCAACAGACAACAGAGCAACAGAAGTGGATCAAGCGAATATGGTGTTGAGGTGTCCATAATAATTACAAAAACTAACCTTATTTCTGCGATTAGTTGAAGACCGCGGAACCAGTTGCAGATCTCAGTAGGGCAGCCGTAGCCTACTGGTTAGCATTTCGGACCTGTAACCAGAGGGTTGCCGGTTCGAACCCTGACCAGCTGAACAACTGAAGTGCCCTTGAGCAAGGCACCTAACCCCTCACTGCTCCCCGAGCGCTGCTGTTGATGCAGGCAGCTCACTGCGCCGGGATTAGTGTGTGCTTCACCTCACTGTAGGCCCTTTCACACTGGCGAAATCGCTGCGATTTTATGTACCAGAATCGCAGAACGACTGTCCCTTTCACATAGACCGAGCCGAAACGGTGGGACAAAGTGTCTCGCCAAATTTACAAGACATTTTGCCGAGTTTTTTCGTTCTGGCACCAGTGTGAATGGGTCAAGGTGGAAAGGGGAATCTGGGTGGGCATTTCGATGCTATGTCCAGCCCACCACAGGAGATTGCAAATCAATCTGATCAAAAGCAGCAATAACAGAGACACCACATAATGTCAATCTATAAATTCACAAAGTCTCCAGTCATTCAATGCCTGCTAGAGTTGACTCCCCAGTTTCCGACCTCTGACACACATTACGTGACGTGAATGATGCGGAATGATGATGTTTTCACTCGGAGAAAGGTTTTTCCGAAGCCCATGAACGCTAAGTAAGTACGACTATCACTCTACACGCCCCCTGTTGCACGTCACAATTTAATTTACTATAGCTGATCCTGCCTCCTGGCTCCCTAAAATGGCGCATCATGTGAACAGATCAGCAGGCCGGCAAATTTTCATCTCGCTTTCAGACACAAAAAGACGGCAAAAAGACGTCTCCTCTTCCCACAAATTTAGCGGGATCTCTGTGTGAAAAGGCCTTGTGTGTGTGCTGTGTGTGTTTCAATTCACGGATTGGGATAAATGCAGAGACCAAATTTCCCTCACGGGATCAAAAGAGTATATAAGTATAAGTATAATATAAGATCTAAGTCAGTGGTCCCCAAACTTTTTCTTCCGAGGGCCAGCTTACTATGCCTGGCTCTAAGAGAGGGCCAGAGACTCGGAGTATATCAGTAACCATAAATAGCTTAGTGCTGTGAACAACAGCAGTCTACCTTAGTTGAATATTCCATTACATTTAATCTATAGGCTATTGCAATTTAATACCATTGTTAGCTGTGTTTATATTGCCATCATGCCATATCAGTGTAAACGTAACTCAAATTAAATAATACTAATAAAAGGCTTTTGCATTCCCAAAACAAGTATATTTTATTAAAAAATGTGTGAACTCTGAACTCTGAAAATGTAAAAGTTCTCAAACTATGAGAATTTTATGAAGCTGAAGTGGTCTGAAATGACCACCATTCTAACTTTCACTCACCTGAACTTGTGACCTCTTTGTAGGCCTATGAACATTTGAACGAGTGAATACAAAATAGAAATAATTATCCCAGAAAGTCCCAGAAATATGACTTGAATAGAAGTTAGTTAGTTATTAACAATTAATTGATACACTTTTACAATACTTTGAGCACTGACGCAGTCAGCATAGGCCCCTTACATTGTTTGCAGGAAGGCCTACATTTCATTCCGTTTTTGATGGCAAACGCGAAACAGCGCCAAAATAACCACCAGTGGACAAAAAGAGTATTACATGTGTACTGTTAAGACTCGCCATAGAGAATGAATGGGGGAAATTGCGGAGGTTATAGTTTGACGATGTCGTACTCCCGTGCGGGCCGGTTGCTATATACCACGGACATGTTTTGGAGGGCCACCCAAAATGAGGTGGCGGGCCGTAGTTTGGGGACCACTGATCTAAGTTCATGTTGAGAGTGCAGCCTGCAGCTCATGCTAACTTTGGAGAGGTGGAGAGATATAGCTCGCTTCGGTAGGCCTACATAGACTTGGCTGCATTAGAGCATGTTGTTAAGGAAGAGTTTAAATTACAATATTAAACAGCTGTACTGAAAAAATATGAACAGTGTCAGCTGGGTTTGATCCCATGACACACAAAACTCATAGGCCTACATAATAGGCAGGCGCGATATCAGGAGCGCCATCTCAAGCTTCTTTCAAAGTGCATGCAACAGATTATAGCAATACCCACTGGCTGCTGGCGATTTAAATGTGGGGCGATTTTAGACCCATAGCCTACAGCGAGGCCATTTTTCCGGCACTTGATTTCGTCTTTAGAAGAGTTAGCTTACAGCCATCAAGAGAATGCAATGCGTTGTTGTGTTTGTGGAAAACGTTCGAAAATGTATCTCTGTGAAAAGGCTTCTATCCTAAATTAACATGGCAACGTTGCCGAAGAAATCTTATTGTCTAGTTATATTGCAAGTGTTAGGTAGCGTGTTGGTTAGCGCGTCAGCCTCTATCTCGTAGCCTATGTCAGTGGAGGACCGCTGTTCGAGTCCAAAAATAGCACGTTTTTTTTTTTTTTGCAAAGGTTCATGTTGTCTGTTGTTTCGGACTGTCAAATTAAGCGGACATTTTAGTACCAACCCATATTTTTTCACTGCACAGAATAGGTTAAATTGGCTCAACGCAAAGTTAGTGTGATTATGTCACCATTTCTTGAATCGGAGTTACATCTGCAGTAAATAAGGTAAAACTACCTGCTCGTGATGACGTGCTAATTGTTTATCCTTAGTTAACATTTACTGTCTATAATGGTATGCATCCCATCGAGATCCGTAACACGTGGCAAAGTCTCTGCTACAGTATATGGGAGTGAAATGTTGACATTGAAGTTGTTCACCTCATCTGCACTGTTGCTCAACCTGCATATTACAAGTGAACAAGAGTCGGAAAACCAAGCCTACGCTGAATGAACTAGACAAACGACAAGGTAGGCAATCGGGGCATCGATTTAAAGTGAGGTTTTAAAAATATCACATAAAAAGGGCTCGCTATAACCGTAGGCCTATTTGTTTGTAGCCTAGGGCGCGGACCAGGACCACCCAAGTTAATTTGTTGGCCCATAGCACAAGTCAAGGAGGCTAGCCTACGACACGTTTGATCTGAGCATAAACCATTGTAGGCCTACGGATTGTGCCTTTTCATTATCACAGAGGGCGTATTAGCTTCGCTGTTAGCTTAAGTCATAAAAAGGGTAACTCTAGGGTAAGCTCCCCCCTCCCCCCGCGTTGACAATATTTGTCCGTTTCCCGGTTTTAGGTGCGTGCATTTGGTCAGTTATAAAAAGTAGCCTGCATAGTAGCCTAACTACATCCACATACAATATCTTATAATAGGCCTACAACAACTCCTGACAAGGATGTATTCGTTTGGACAACAGGCTATACAGCCTAGAAAGGCTAAACTTAGGCTACCTTTAGTTTGTTAAATGTAAAGCCTATCTTAATGTTACCTTTCTTGCCTATCTGAAATAACTCCTAGCTTTGCTCCTTCCTCCTTTCTGTTTTTGTTGTTTTCAAAAACCTGTTATATCCGCGAAAGTTTCCCCCCACCGACCACGGACCATCCAACGCATTCAAAAGTAACGCATTCTATTAGCTATTCCAGGCGTCATGTTTAATAAGCTGCCCTTTTTTGATAAACACATACAGAGTTTATAAATGATATCCTTTAATTTCATGTTTCCATATCATTATGACCTGAATCGAAATTATGTATTTATTCATGAATGAATTACAAAAGATTTAAAATGTTAATTTTACACCTGTCCGCCATAGCCCTTTTCATCTCGCGTAGCCTACCCCCTAGAAGCAGCTCGCGTACCACAGTTTGGGAATCCGTGCTCTAGGCTACATTTTTGTAAATGCTGTCTAGGTGTCTCTCACACTGCATTAAGTCTGAAGTATGATTCTAGCACACAACCTTTCCCCCTCAGCAGTCATGACAGCGTCTGCTCTGCGCGCACAAATGTCCTGGAGGCGGACTTGCCAGAGGACGAGCTACCAGTGCTTCCACACCACCCACCGAACAGAGTCCAAGGAGCATGTGAAGGTTCTGGTGCTGGGGGGAGGGAGTGGAGGCATCACAATGGGCGCCCGCATGAAGCGGAAAGTTGGAGCCGAGAATGTTGCCATAGTGGAGCCAAGTGAGGTATCCTAATCCAGTGGCCAAACTACGGCCCGCCACCTAATTTTGGGTGGCCCCCCAAAACATGTCCGTGGTATATAGCAACCGGCCCGCACGGGAGTACGACATCGTCAAACTCTTAAGGTTTTGCACCTACGTCATAATGTCATGTGACCGTTTGTTTACAACTACAGTGGTAGGCAAGGCACTGCAGAGAGTGGTAGGCAAGCCTACAACAGTCGGGTTGCATAGGCTACACATAGTTACAAATAGCTTCAAAATTGAAATATTGACTGGGATGCCGACCACTTGTGTAGACCCTAACAATTGGTTTTACAATAAGAAGCAAAAGGGCTACGAACGACCGTTTAGCCTACCTATCCTCGTGGTTGTGGGGGATGATCATTAGCAGCTGTGAAGTCTTTTATTCTCAAGATAGCCTAATGGTGTAGCCTACTGTCTCTAAGACGAGGCTAAAATACAAATCTACAGTAATCCAAAAAATGAATTGCCAGAGATAGGCTATGAAGGGAAAAAGTGCAGCATTTTAAACATGGCAAGATTATTTTTACCGAACAGTTTGTTCTAATTTGTCTCGTGAAATTGTGGCTTGTGGACATCAATCACCTATCTTCTGTCCTTCTATTTCAAGTTATCATGTCATTTGATTATATAATCACAACAAATGCTAATAAATGAAAACAGAATAGGCTTATGTGCTATAGGCTAACGTTACAGGTCACAGGTCTACAGAGGCTAACTCCCATATGTCAAAAATAAACTGATTTGATCCTAATTGTTTAGCTTATCACACACAACAACTTAACACAGCAACCTCAAGCACCACTGTTGAACCTAGGCTACTGCTTCAGTCATGTAAGAAATAAGCAGTTTATGAATTATCTTTACCCGTTTAATCAAGTCCACATGACCAAAATAACAACATATTTAAAGGCTGAGCTAGCATAACAGCCTAACTAATAAAAAGTTTCATACAATTAACCCTTAAAGGTGTAGGTTTTTGAACGTTCTAAGTTCATAACAATTGAAGGTTCTAAAATTCTATGTTGAATTCAATGAACCCAGATATTCTTTAGAACGTTCATTTCCCAACATTCCCGTCACACCGGTGTGACGGTACTCCTTTAAGGGTTAATGAACTTTATCACTCACATTCTGAGTTTTTCTGGGTGGTTATATATCCATGCAGATCGTCTTCGAATAAGCCATCGCTGTTATATGATATAATATGTTACAGGATTCATGACTAACGCCATTAATGTTACATGATGCTGACTGACGCTGGCTATAACATAACCTAACATTTGGTAGTCTGCCTACCAAAACCTGTCGCTGTTCAGTTGAAGTTAAATTATCAAATATTGTTTGATTTTGTGTCAGCTTTCAGAAGGAAGACATGTTCCTTTCTGGTCAAATTTCACAGCTTCTAAGAAAGGCTATCGTCTTTGTGTAAACCGAGTTTTGAACAGAGAAAAAAAGTTAGGCTACCATTAAGCTACATGCAGGTTCTCCCATAACGTTATCGATACAGATCAATGCACCAAATCAGGGCGATTTTAGCGAAACAACGTTCCTGTGACAGGCTATCAAATATTGAACAATGGGATAACGTTTCATCATCACCTTTATTGATGCCTGAAATGTTGACATTGCTGAAATACAGAGATGTAGCCTACTGAGAGGCAGCTGCAGACAACGATGTTCAATGGGTTCAACTTGTCCCTTGCCTACCAGCTGGATGTAAACAAAGCTATAGAACCTAGAATACGTCACATGAAAAACGTTAATAACCTCCGCAATTTCCCCTGTTCATTCTCTATGGCGAGTCTTAACAGTACACATGTAATACTCTTTTTGCCCACTGGTGGTTATTTTGGCGCTGTTTCGCGTTTGCCATCAAAAACGGAATGAAATGTAGGCCTTCCTGCAAACAATGTAAGAGGCCTATGCTGACTGCATCAGTGCTCAAAGTATTGTAAAAGTTTATCAATTAATTGTTAATAACTAACTAACTTCTATTCAAGTCATATTTCTGGGACTTTCTGGGATAATTATTTCTATTTTGTATTCACTCGTTCAAATGTTCATAGGCCTACAAAGAGGTCACAAGTTCAGGTGAGTGAAAGTTAGAATGGTGGTCATTTCAGACCACTTCAGCGCTTCATAAAATTCTCATAGTTTGAGAACTTTACATTTTCAGAGTTAACACATTTTTAATAAAATATACTTGTGGGTATATACTTTGGGAATGCAAAAGCCTTTTTATTAGTATTATTTAATTTGAGTTTCGTTTTACACTGATATGGCATGATGGCAATATAAACACAGCTAACAATGGTATTAAATTGCAATAGCCTATAGATTAAATGTAATGGAATATTCAACTAAGGTAGACTGCTGTTGTTCACAGCACTAAGCTATTTATGGTTACTGATATACTCCGAGTCTCTGGCCCTCTCTTAGAGCCAGGCATAGTAAGCTGGCCCTCAGAAGAAAAAGTTTGGGGACCACTGTCCTAATCAATCTCACACCTTGTAATTTTGGAGCTGACACAGTATCCTCACCAACTGTTGTCCTCAAAACTGCATATTCTGACCTGCCCCACATCCTAAAACGACCCAGACATCAAATTCGATGCACATTTATTTGTATATTGCATTGGTCGTCTTTACACAGTCATATTAGGCCTACTTATGTGTCCTGTCTTTGAATAATATGTAAATATGATTGTAGGCCTATGTTGTATCACATGGTCGTGTTTTCTCGTAACATACGAATAGAGGGCATGTGTTCAGGGCTCGAAATTAACTTTTTTTCTCAGTGTCCCGCAGCTGTCCCGCATTCTACTTGGCACTGTCCCAGACTTAAAGGAGAATTCCGGTGTGATATTGACCTAAAGTGTATTGAAACATGATACCGAGTGTGAACGTATGTCTCATAGCCCATCTCGGCTTGTCCCCTGCACTCCAAAATCTGGCGCTAGTTAGCCGATGCTACCAACAGCTTTTTCAATAGTGGTGCTTCGGCATCGGGCTAGCCATGCAAATAAATCACTGTTTTACACCCATTTACGAGGCTCAATGTATCTCCACACTTCATTGGTAGACTTCCGAGGGCCCTGACATTTAAAACGAGACATTGAGAACTTTGAAAAAGCACTGGTAGTTTACTTACAAGACGATTTATACAGACAGTATCTTCACAAAGTTTAGCGTTTGCAGCCATCTTGAATTTAGTCACGATAAGTCAAGCAACGAGTAAGAATGAACAGGTATGATAAGGGATCAGATTCCAAAAATAATTCAGTGGAAATGCATGGATTCCAGTTGCTGCTACTGGAAGAACTTCTTTACAGATCAGCTGGCTAACGCTGCTTTTGCCAGCTGCTCGTTACACCAGGTCAAATTTTGTATAATTTTATTCAGATGAGAAAGATACGTTTAGATTCCCATGTGAACAGTTTAGGAAAAAATGACCTATTTTGAAATTTGCTTTGCCATTTTTTCTACTGTCCCATAATCATTCTATTATGTCCAAACATTTTTTATGGTCCCCGGGACGTCGGGACATCGTTAATTTCGAGCCCTGCATGTGTTCACGCAGAAATCCCTGAAATTTGAATGTTTGTAGATACATTACTACCAGCCCATATGGACACTGGTGGGTGCTGGAGCTAAGAGCGTGGAGTCGTCTGGTCGGCCAACGTCTAGCGTCATCCCCTCTGGGGTGAAGTGGGTCAAATCCAGAGTGATGGAGGTTAACCCAGACAACAACTCTGTTCGCACAGACTGCGGGAAAGAGGTAGGTCATAGTTGAACAAAGTTAGATAATGATCACAAATACTTTACTTTGGTGTCTCATATTCTTTTATTTTATTCTGTTTGTTTCCTGCCAACCATGTTGTCTATTGTCAGAGAAGCCAAACCACTGATGTCTAGTAATTTAATGTCTGTAATGTAATGTGTAATGTGGGATAAAGGTGTCTGAGATGCTGACGGCTGTTTCTTAACCGTTGCAGATTTCCTATGAGTATCTCATTGTGGCCCTCGGCCTCCAGCTCCACTATGAGAAGGTAATGCTCCTAAGCAACACAGGAAGCACCCGACACTCGCAACACACACGTCTCAGAGACATGTTCTGTGATTGAAGTCATTTTAGACCAGACGATATGTTTATTACTTCATTACATGCACCAATTTGGGAATCAGATATATTAAAGGTATATTTCTTGAGAGTTGTATGCTTTTTAAAAACAGACATAATGAATTTAAAGGTGCAGTCAGTGATTGCACAGGAAGTCGCTTTTGTTTATGTTTATGTTTCTATTGAAATTTATTAGCAGACGCTTTTGTCCAAACAAAACACACCAGAGAGGAAGCTCACCCCTGCCTATTGGGTTGGAAGTTCAAACATCAGAAATATCAGACTTTGCTATTAGCATTGAATTATCATTATGTCGAATTCCGTAGATTAAAGGTCTTCCAGAGGGGTTTGAACACCCCAAGATTGGCTCCAACTACTCAGTGAAGACCGTGCAGAAGACCTGGAAAGCCCTGCAAGACTTCAAGGAGGGAAACGCTATCTTCACCTTCCCCAACACACCGATAAAGTGTCCTGGAGCTCCGCAGAAAATCATGTACCTGTCTGATGCATTCTTGAGAAAGGTTGTGACAACTATGTTTGAAATTGACCGTGCAAAGTGCATAATGTGATGTGGAATCTTATCGAAGGGAAAAAGAGCGTGAAAATGCAATGAAGGGGGAAAATGTTGATCACAACTTTTACATGTGTTTTGTTCATTTTGATTTCTCATAGTGATTATTATCGAATAATATATTGATATTTTTAGGGTGTTTCTCTTTCAGACTGGCAAGAGGTCAAATGCAAACATCATATACAACACGTCTCTACCCGTTTTGTTTGTGGTCAAGAAATACGCAGACTCTCTGTGGGAGGTTGTCAAGTCTCGAGACCTGAATGTAAATCTCCGACAGAACCTCATCGAAGTCAGGGCAGACAAGCGGGAAGCTGTGTTTGAGAACCTGGACAAACCTGGAGAGACTAAAGTGTTTGAGGTAATTACTTCTCTCACCATTATGATGTGAAAGGAAGTTTTTCTATCTTTAAGTGTTGTTTGTGAACAGGAATTTGCCTTGAATTATCAAACCCCATAACAAAGACTGTAATGACTTCTAGCTTTAGCTGTGTGTTCCTGTATTAAACCTCCTTTAGTGACCTCTGCCTATAGTGACCTCTGGCTGTAATTACCTCTGGCTGTAATGGCTGTGTGCTCCTGGTTGTGTCCCCAGTATGAGATGCTGCATGTGACCCCCCCAATGGGCCCCCCTAATGTCTTGAAGGGATCTCCACTGGCCGACGAGGCCGGCTGGCTCAACCTCAACAAGGAGACGCTTCAGCACAATGTCTACCCCAACGTGTTTGGCATCGGAGACTGCACCAACCTGCCCACCGCCAGGACGGCTGCTGCTGTGGGTGAGTGCCCCCGGAGCAGGCTACAAACCTCTACGGCAGGGCCAGTGTGATTAGTGCTTACACAAGTACACAAGGATACAAGGAAGTTTATTGTCACATGCATATAGTTACTGGAAGTAAGAAATGCAGTGAAATTATGTCTGGTGTCAGCCTATTTGTGCATTTATGGGGGTGTAAAAAAGTGCAGTAGAAGAGGGGTTTAGTAGATTAAGTGGCAAGGGCTGCATAAGAAAGGTGGGGGAGGATTGGGATGGGGGTACCAACAAGGAGCACCCAAGAGCAACAGGGGCAAGGAAAAACTCCCTTACCAAGGAAGAAACCTTGAGCAGATCCACGGCTCAAGGGCCTAACCCAACTGCCAGGGGTCTTGGTGTGTGTGTTGGGGGGGGGTGACAGGGGAGATGGGATAGTGTGCTGTGTATGTGGGGAGAGGGCAGTGTGCAATATATGTGTTGGAGAAGCTTCCTCATGAGACAATGTGCTGTGTATTGGGGGGGGGGGGGGGGCAGCAGTGTGCTGTAAGTATGTTGGGGATGTGTGTTGGAGAAGCTTCCTGATAAAATAATGTGCTGTGTATGTAGGGGAGAGGGGGGAGGTGTACTGCAAGTATGGTAAAGGGACTTACTATTGCAAGCAGAGTACTGTATGTATGTGAGTGATGACGGTGAAGATGTGTGTGTGTGTGGACGGGAGGGGAGTGGAGCAGTGACTGTGTGTGTGTGTGTAGTGTGTAGGTGGGGGCAGTGTGCTGTAAGTATGTAGAGGATGTGTGTTGGAGAAGATCCTGAAGACAATGTGCTGTGTATGTAGGGAGGGGGGGCAGTGTGCAGCAAGTATGTAGAGGAGGCTTACTGTAGCAAGCAGTGTGCTGTATGTATGTGAGGTGATGACAGTGATGATGTAAGTGTGTGTGTGTGTTGGGGATGTGGGTGGGGTGGGGGGGGGGGCAGAAAGGCTAGGCAATCAAGGACATGGGTAGATGGAGGAGAAATCAAAAATAATAAATAAAAAGTTCTATGGAGATGTGCAAAAGTTGGAGAAAGTCAGATGTGTGTGTGTGTGTGTGTGTGTGTTTTGACATGTGATGAAATAAGAAAATGAATAAAAGGTCTGTAGCATAGGGAGAGGGATGTAAAAGTGCTAAGTCTTGTAGGTGTGTGTGTGTGTGGGGTCATGAGTGCTGAGGAGTGAATGTGTGCAAAGTCAGTATAGTGTGAGTTCAGAGTTCGGATGGCCTGGGGATAAAACTTCTCCTGAGTCTCTCAGTTCTGGCTTTGTGACTACATAGGTCTTCTTGATTTCAGCGGTAGGAATAATCCATTGTTAGGATGAGAAGAGTCCTTCAGAATCTTTTGGGCTCTTAGGAGTACTCTTCTGGAATAGATATCTTGTAGAGCAGGGAGTTGAGTTCTTATAGTACGTTCAGCTGAGCGCACTACTCTCTGCAGAGTACTACAATCTCTAACTGTGGAATTCCCATACCAGGTGATGATGCTACCAGTTACAACACTCTCAACCGCTGAAGTGTAGAAGGCCTTCATGATGGATGTAGAAACTTTGAATTTCCTTAGCTGACGAAGGAAGTAGAGTCGTTGTCTGGACTTCTTCAGAACATGTTGAGTGTTAACAGTCCATGTTAAGTCACACTTGTACACTTACCACAGGTGGGCTTGCTGTCTATTAGTTCGGCAAACCCTGTATCTCCTTACATAGGGGCCTGTTCTGTGTGAACAACACTGCAGCCGGTCAGCAACACACACAATGCTATTGCAGCCGGTCAGCAACACACACAACGCTATAGACCTCTGAAGTTCGCCTTCAAAAAAGCTGCCATCTTTGACATCCGGTATCTGGTGATTTTTCCTATAGGAAAATAACATGGGGATTTTGAATTATCGCACCTGTTAAACCCCAGAGCTAACTCCAGAGCTACCCCAGAGCTAACTTGCAATGCAACTTGCCATAGGTAGCTAGCTTCAATTAACAATCGGATCTCCTTATATGGGCAAAGATGGCCGTTTTGGTTCTTTTTTGAAGGCGAACTTCAGAGGTCTATGGCCACGATCAGCAACACACACAATGCTATTGCAGCCGGTTGGAAACACACACAACACTATTGCAGCCGGTCAGCAACACACCCTTGCACACACAACGCTATTGCAGCCGGTCAGCAACACACCCTTGCACACACAACGCTATTTAGCCGGTCAGCAACACACCCTTGCACACACAACGCTATTGCAGCCGGTCAGCAACACACCCTTGCACACACACCACTATTGCAGCCGGTCAGCAACACACCCTTGCACACACAATGCTATTGCAGCCGGTCAGCAACATGCACAACACTATTTGTATAAATAAAATTACAAATAAATTAGAAGGGCCATATTTTCTCCATGATCAGTTCATCGTAATGGTCAGATAGGTGTTGTTTTCCAGTTTATAGAGGCAGAGGGATATGTGCAACAATCATAAGGAAACATGACTAATTACATTCCGTTGAGAGGGACTCACCACTTCCTCCCTGTGCAACCAGGTTTACAAACACTACCAGTGGCAAGATAAGATATTCAAACAGTGGGACTGAAATGAACTTATTAACATTTAGTGAGGCTCAAGAGCACTTGGGCCTTTTGTTTTACACACACCCCAGGCAGTGCTGTGTGTCTCCCCTATAGTCACTGTGTAGCAGTACTGCCAGTGAGGTGAGCTGGGGAACAGACTGTGAGATCTGCTTTCAGACTCTTGAGCTGTGAACTGTGAGATCTGCTATCAGGCTCTTGAGGCGTTTGACCTGTTTTACAGCTGCACAGTCGAGGGCGTGCTTGACCGGACAATCAACAAAATAATGAAGAAAAACAAGCCTGATAAGAAGGTGAGGTGTTCGATTACATCAAAAGATAATGTGCCGTTTCCCTCAACAGGACAAGGTAGTGTTCAGGTGTTCAATGTTTGTTTCTAAGGTACAAAATGTTTTCTTTTTTAGTCAAAACAAAATGTTTCTAAAAAGCCTGTTTTTCTTGCCACTGTCACCTTGTGCTTGCTCTAGGGGTTCTGGTTCTGTATTCTGTAAAGTGCTTTTTGTTTAAATAGCTAGTCTTTTGTTTTTACACACACAGTATGTTGATGAGTTGTCTGTTGAACGTATTGTCATCTCTTTGTGATAAGACTGACACCTCATTGTGATATTTCCCAGGCAGTGCTGTGTGTCTCCCCTATAGTCACTGTGTAGCAGTACTGCCAGTGAGGTGAGCTGGGAACAGACTGTGAGATCTGCTTTCAGACTCTTGAGCTGTGAACTGTGAGATCTGCTATCAGGCTCTTGAGGCGTTTGACCTGTTTTACAGCTGCACAGTCGGGCGTGCTTGACCGGACAATCAACAAAATAATGAAGAAAAACAAGCCTGATAAGAAGGTGAGGTGTTCGATTACATCCAAAAGATAATGTGCCGTTTCCCTCAACAGGACAAGGTAGTGTTCAATGTTTGTTTCTAAGGTACAAAATGTTTTTCTTTTTAGTCAAAACAAAATGTTTCTAAAAAGCCTGTTTTTCTTGCCACTGTCACCTTGTGCTTGCTCTAGGGGTTCTGGTTCTGTATTCTGTAAAGTGCTTTGTTTAAATAGCTAGTCTAATTTAAATAGCAGGCAAAGTGCAAAGTCTACTGTCTTAACTAAGTACAAAATCTTACTAAAGCTAACTTAATAATGAAGAAAATCTAGTTGCTAATTTACTAAGATGAGCAAGATCCCAAGCTCAAAGATCGGTGGGTCAGCTCAATGCTCCTACATGCCACACGATAGCATTAGTATACACACAAGACACTTTACTCAATGCACATGATGGCTTTAGTTTACACACAAGACACTTTACTCAATGCACACGATAGCTTTAGTTTACACACAAGACACTTTACTCAATGCACACGATAGCTTTAGTTTACACACAAGACACTTTACTCATTAAGTGACTTTGCTCTCTACCTATTATTAAGTGGGGCCCAATATCTGTTGGTTCTATTTATTATTTAAATGATCAGAATTTGATTAGTCATCTATCTCCCTGCTCTGTTGTGTTTGTAGTACAATGGCTACACCTCCTGTCCTCTGGTGACCAGCTATAACACGGTCATCCTGGCTGAGTTTGACTACTCCTTCCAACCTCTGGAGACGTT
Source organism: Alosa alosa (assembly GCF_017589495.1). Taxonomy (NCBI): domain Eukaryota; kingdom Metazoa; phylum Chordata; class Actinopteri; order Clupeiformes; family Clupeidae; genus Alosa; species Alosa alosa. The sequence goes on from NC_063199.1 coordinate 21,263,141, forward strand.
CCCTCTGGACCAGAGCAAGGAGAGGAGGACCATGTACTACATGAAGGCTGACCTCATGCCCCACCTCTACTGGCACGGCCTGCTCAAGTGAGTACACAGACCACGGCCTTCACAGCAACACGGGGCCGGAGGACAAACATCTTCATCAAAATGCACTAAACACTCTGGAGGAGAAAAATTATCAAAATTGGATTGAGTGTGACAGAGAGAAAATTCAGTGTAGAAATTCACAATTTTACTTCAATCACTACACAATGAACATGTATCAGCTATTAAATGGTTATGATCTGCTGTGTAAGGATTCTGCTCTTTTCTCTGTTGGGTAGGTGTACATCATGTGCTGTATCATTGTGGGGCATAGATAGAAATCTCTTATTTCCCTCCTAGTGGAGGCTTCATCAGCTGATGTAGAATCTGTTGTTTACTTACTCATGAAGCTCCATCTGAAGTAGAATCTGTTGTTTGCTTCTCAGGGGTCTGTGGGGAGGACCGGGTCCATATCGCACCATCATGCACTTGGGGATGAAATAGAGTCCAGAGACCACAAGGATGTCTTCACCCTCTGGATGTCTTCACCCCCTGGAAGTGGTCATCCTCTGCCCCCGGAAGCTAAGGGCTCCATATCTAAAGTAAAGTGACTGGTATCGATGATCTAAAAGTAATCCAGATACATTCACTTTAGCCATTGAAGACATTGCTGGATATTTAGTGCATATTTTGGGCAACAACCCAAAGAGAATATAATGCTATCGTGTTGTATTTTATACCTTGTATATGTTATGTAAGGGATAACAGCCACCGAGGTGTCCTGTTATACGGAATTAATGGACGAGGGCGAGGGGCAAAAAACGTAATTATTCCATATAACTGGACACACCTCCAAGGCCGTTATCCCGCTTATCACCCGGTTGCCACTGTAAAGCAAAGGAAACACGCGGTTCCATTTAAAAAGAAGCTCACTAGTTCAGCTTGTTGTACAACTTTCGTTGGCCCCATAAAACAGCGATAGCATGGACAGTTAGCTTGTTTACAGTTTATTCTATTGTTGCGCAGCCTGCGACCGTCGTCCTACAATGGTTGTTATAGTTACCATTCATAAGCATTGATATGGAACTGTGTGTTGTTATTCGAAATTAATAGCCACCCCACCAGCCAATCAGAAAAGAGTATTTCTTCTCTCTGGGTGATAAAGCCTGTGATGTGATTGTGGTTATATCCACTAACAAACTTTGTATAATATATTATAGCCTGTGATTGTAATTATATGTATCAGAAGGGTGAGAATTAAACGCTTTAACTCTGAGGAAAATGAAAAAAAAATTAAAAAAAATAAAAAGGGAAATAAATGATCACAACTTTGAATTCAGGGTATTTTCAAAACAAGATTATTCATACCTGCTTTGCAGCTGAGCATTCATGCCTTGGTGTGCCCAGACTAACTTGTTAGCACATTTGAATTTGCTCTGCAAAGTATCAGTATCAGTATCTATCTCATTGACCGCCGCTTGTTGGCGGTCATATAGGGATTGTTTTTTTTTTTTTTCCCCCCCCCGTCATCTACTTCCTGACTTTTTGGTCAACGATACCTGGGACACTGAAACACCGGGGCACATGAAATTTGGTGGGTATGTAGCCCCACTAGACTTTTACGGAAAAATTTTGTTTGGTCCCCGGGGGCCACTCTGGGGGTATGCCAAGTTTCGTAGAATTTCATCCATGGGGGGGTCTAAAAAAAGTTATGTGTACATTTAGTGACTGTACACTCATTGGCCTGTAGATGGCGGTGCACACATATACACACGCACACACACACACAGGCACGCACATACTATCGGTATCGGCAATTAGAACGGCCGATACATAATTACAAATTCAGTAGGATTAAAGGAAAACCAAATATTCATCATCATCATCATGGCTGCATTTCCAGTATTGGCGATACGTAGTCGTTTGTCCACCAGATAGTCGTTGCAGTGAGACGTAAATTTGTTGGAAGTTAATCTAAAGTGGGTTGGAAAAACAATGGACGCTTCCTACAAGGACTGTAGTTTCCCATTTCTTCTTGAAGCCAAAATAAATCTGAGAATGTTTATCGGACATGCTTGGTTTTTACTGCAGGTACGTTAATCTTATAATATCAATAGCTATAGGACCTAGGTACAATAATGTTACCGTTAGCATTGGTTGAGTGATGGAGGCCAATTTGATTGCATTTGTAGAAAACTATAAATGCGGTTATACCAAGCAAATTGATAGTAGCACTGTAATTGTATCTTTCGACTGTCATCTCATTCTGGCCTACGAACAAGCTAAGTAAGTTAGCCACAACGTTCCCTAACGCGATGATTTTCTAATGGAAAATATACCTGAAAGAACCTGTCTATGATGCAAACACCGGGCTGGGACATTTCTGCTTGCTAAATAGGTTTTTTTCTGCTGTTGATTTGGTCACAGTCCTTGGTGGCCCTGTCAGTGCTTTGTAAAGTGTTGCATTAAGACCACAAAAGTCTCAAAAAGCATCTGAGCTAACGTTCATTCCCAAACACCCACTAGGCTACTTCAATACTCTATTTTCAAAATTAACGCACCCGTGATGATCTACATCTAAACCAAATATTTTAGAGCGCACTGTATCCAAGTAGAGATGTATCCAAGGCAGGGCTGTACACATAATGGTAATATTATTTGTTGCACGTGCTACAAAAATCATTCTGTGCAATTGATGATTTACCAACGTTACACCGGTCCGATAAAGTTTTGCCTATGGCTATACATGCATGAGACTGAGACGCCTGTTTATTTGTTTTAAGTGCGTGCAGGGTGTGAGGGTAATCGATGTGCTTTGATTCCAGCTTAGTAGTTGTAGTCTGTGAGATTAAAAAAGCATGTGTGTGTGAAGTATCCAAACAATGACACCTTCATTATGGCTTTCATTCTGGCTGCTTTAGCCACAGACCTTCAGCTACTGTGCAGTGGGTGCCATTTAGAAGTGGCTACTTCATTCACACTTTCCGTGATTCACGGAGCTTCACTTTTCGCCACGATGTGGCAGCTTAAGTCCACTGATACTGTAAGGCGTAAGCCATTGGTTTCCAAAGGAGATTTTATTTGTGTCGCCAGCATAGCCTATTGACAATGTATGTTGTAAATAGGCTACCTTATACCTGTAGCTTAGGAAAGCTAACAGCTTTCTATTAGGATCTAGTTTGTTAACAGTCAAGGTTTTGTCATAACTCCCTGATGCATTTTTGCATTTAGAATAGCCAGAGCGTGAATATCTCAATCGGAAAATTAAACAATATCGGGCGCCTACCATGGACTAGGCTGGGTGAACCCAGCCTGATCTGCCGGCGATTTATTTTTTGATTTCTTAAAAGATTGAGCTTGGTCTGGTGAAAGCCAGACTAGCCATGGACCTCAGTTACACAATGCAAGGGAACATAAATCAGCCTATATTTGCACGAACAATAACGGACAACAGCTCTTCAACTTGGCCCGTTAAAATGTGTATGAGTCTAGTGACGCGTTTCATGAAGGCCCATTAGGACATGTCAGTTATTTGCACCACTGGTTAGATGTAAAACTGCATTTCGTTTCAGACTACTGGTACTTAATTTGTGCATCGACAATAAAGTATCACATGAACTAAAGATGACTAAAATCTTATGTAGAAGAAGAAACATTCACAAAAAATCCATCCATCCAAAAATGACCTTTCTTTTTGATAGCTGTTGAAAACTGCATGGAACTGACAGAGATGTTTTTGTTTATTAATTAATAAATAAATAAATAAATAATAAACATTATGCTGATACCTTCTGCTTTCCCCAAATACAATGTAGCCTACAGGTAGGTGTAAGTGACCTTTCATCAATTTCATCAACTGTGATGAACTGCCCTACTTGTGATTGTTTAGAGATTTTAAAGGTTTTATAACAATGCTACCTTTTTTGGCTATTCTACAATCTATTCACCTTTGCAGCGCCAGTAGGCTACTTTCTGTGCAGTTGCACACACACACACAGGCATGCCAAACAAGCATACACAAAAGTTTCAAGAGTGGGGGATGGAGTAAAAGATGGAGACAAATTGATTAGTGTGATTTATTTTTGCGGAACGGATGTACAGGACTGAGCGGCGGTCATATTTTGTACCGCTATGCGGTACATCTAGTTTTTCTCACTGCATATATTTCTTAAATAACATAAGCCCTTAAGCTCTCTTTTATTTCCCATGTGTTTGGGAGTGTCTCTCATTCTGCATGTTTCCCATTTCACTTTTGCATGTTTCTTATGTCTCTTCCTATGGCCATGTTTGACAAATTTAAGTCTAATGTAGGTTTGTTTGCTGTTTCAGATAAATAATTTTTTTTTTTGCTGAATTTAGTAGGTCTGCTCTGTGTTATAATGAAGATAATTTGTTGGTCTGCTCTGTGTTATGCCAAGATAAATTAAAAGTATTTGTATATCGGGTCTGCTCTGTGTTATAATGAAGAGTATTATGGTCTGCTCTGTGTTGCCAAGAGGTTGATTCAGTGCAGGCTACCCCAAATGCAGCAGGACAATGAAAATATATTTCAAGGATACCAGGATACAAGTAAGTTTATTGTCACATGCATATAGTTACTGGAAGTAAGAAATGCAGTGAAATTATGTCTGGTGTCAGCCTATTTGTGCATTTATTGGGGTAAAAGTGCAGTAGAAGAGGGGTTTAGTAGATTAAGTGGCAAGGGCTGCATAAGGGAGGATTGGGATTGGGGGGGGGGGGGCACCAACAAGGAGCACCCAAGAGCAACTGAGGCAAGGAAAAACTCCCTTAACAAGAAAGAAACCTTGGGCAGATCCATGGCCCAAGGGGCTAACCCAACTGCCAGGGGTCTTGGTGTGTGTGTTGGGGGGGGGATGACAGGGGAGATGGGATAGTGTGCTGTGTATGTGGGGAGAGGGCAGTGTGCAATATGTGTGTTGGAGAAGCTTCCTCATGAGACAATGTGCTGTGTATTTCAAACTGGCTAATGAATTTGAAATGATCATGTTTATTGTGCCTTTTAGGCTATACTGTAGGGTTTTTAGTTCATTGATGAGGCTATAACTAGGTGGTGGAGCATTGATGTAGGAGCCCCTGTTGTTGGGGTCATTATTTGGTTTCCTGATGTTTTGCTTGGCAAAAAATATTTACAGGCTTACATTCTATTACATTTTATTATAGGGCCTCTAACCTTCTCATTTATGTGCTAATTGTTGTTGATGGACTCTGTTTAATTCATTCTACCCCTGGCTGCGGGAGCAGTAAAGTGCGGCACATTGTTGTTGATGAACTCTGTTCAACTCAACAGCAAAAACTAGCCTACAGTCCTGTTGATAGCCTCCCTGCGTGCCTGCCTGCCTGCCAAACCGGATGTTACTCCACAGAAGTGTCGTAAGGAGTAAGCTAGATGGCTCTACCAGAGCCCGTTTACGTTTAGTAGACTCTCTCTGGCTCTACGTTCAATCGGCAGAAGGCAACGTGGGAGGTAGGTAGGCTATTCTGTTAAACATGCTTAACAAGTTGCTGTTTATTATTAGGCTAAACAGCAACTTGTTATCGCCATAGCATGTTGATGTCGCCGTGCAGTGGGTAACTTAAGACTTTTTAGATAACGTCTGGCTACGCACTTTACACATCAGCAGACGTTGTGAGATGAGTCACTGACTGTTTGGTGTTTAATCTTCACCGTTAAGGTGACCGTGCCAGAGCGTGGTTGTAATATGGTTTTGACTCCAACTCAAGCAATAAGAGTAATTTAATGTTGTGATCATGCTAAGTCAACATGACACATTAGGGGAGGCTACAGAAAAGCTGTCAACAAGACCTAAAAAGTCGGACAGTTCTGTCAGTGAGTTCTGTCAAGTTCGTAATTGACTTAACATTCAAATACGATGAAAATGCTTGATTACATTTGTCTCCCAGGCTACTGCATGAAGTCTGAGGTAGTATGATATTAGTATTCTTCTCATAGAGGCGCAGAGTTAATGCACCTAGTTGTTCCCCGTTTCCCAGTCATGACAGCGTCTGCTCTGCGCGCACAAATGCCCTGGAGGCGGAGTTGCCAGAGGATGAGCTACCAGTGCTTCCACACCACCCACCGAACAGACTCCAAGGAGCATGTGAAGGTTCTGGTGCTCGGGGGAGGGAGTGGAGGCATCACAATGGGCGCCCGCATGAAGCGGAAAGTTGGAGCCGAGAATGTTGCCATAGTGGAGCCAAGTGAGGTAATCGGGGGTAAACCCTTATCTATCCTTACTAAGTATAGATGGACGATTTGCGTTTTGTCTGTGTCTTGTTGGAAAATAGAAGAATGAAGGCCATTATAACTTGCCAAGTGTACAGACAAGGGAGACCAGACCAGACAGGAGCTTGCAGCTATTCGGATATCGGAAGCGCGCGCATGCCAGCAATGGTGCTGGTGCCAACTGTCATGGCGTAATGTTTACTCACTGTGCTTTCCGCTGGCTGTCATTACACAATTAACTGAAAATTGAATGTTTGTAGATGCATTACTACCAGCCCATATGGACACTGGTGGGTGCTGGAGCTAAGAGCGTGGAGTCGTCTGGTCGGCCAACGTCTAGCGTCATCCCCTCTGGGGTGAAGTGGGTCAAATCCAGAGTGATGGAGGTGAACCCAGACACCAACTCTGTTCGCACAGACTGTGGGAAAGAGGTAGGTGGGTTACAGCTGAAAACATTATTTTGCCTTCAGGTCAAGGCTTAGTTTGGTGCCTGATAGCTTTTTACTCTGTGGTATCTGTGTGTTTTGGACAACCATGCTTTCCAGCCAGTAAATCAAAACCCTATTAAATGCATCATATTGTTTTAAATATTATTTGGTACTGAAATAACCCCCCACCCCACCACTGTTATGTATGTAATGTCTGTAATGTGAATGTAAAGATGTCTATGCTGACGGCTGTTTCTTAACCGTTACAGATTTCCTATGAGTATCTCATTGTGGCCCTCGGCCTCCAGCTCCACTATGAGAAGGTAATGCTCCTAAACAACACAGGAGGCACCCGACACTCGCTACACACACATCTCAGAGAAATGGCTGTGTGATTTACATATTGTTAATGTTTACAGTGAAGACAGACACAAAGTGAATCCCAACAAATCCACAGTGAATACACCTGTGTAATATGTTGTAATACTTGCATTTCTTGCATGTTAATATGTTGTAATACTGGCATTTCATATTGTGTATGCACACTCAGTTGTGTATAGTCCAAACATCATACTCTGTGATAAACTGATTAAACCTAGCACTGAAAACCATCCTCAGTAAGGAAGAGGCCAAAAAACTGACATGGAAGTAGGGTGTTTCAAGAGAGAAAGAGCAGGATATGACGAGTAACTTGTACTTGTTTGCTCATGAGTGGGTTTAGTAAAGGAGTATATCATCAAACAACACTAATACAAATGCATAGAAATGAAAATGACCACGACAATGACGGCCCCCATGAGGTCTCATTCCAGCAAATCCGGCCCACTGCCTAATATGAGTTTGATACCCCTGCCGTAGATTAAAGGTCTTCCAGAGGGGTTTGAACACCCCAAGATTGGTTCCAACTACTCAGTAAAGACTGTGCAGAAGACCTGGAAAGCCCTGCAAGACTTCAAGGAGGGAAACGCTATCTTCACCTTCCCTAACACACCAGTGAAGTGCGCTGGAGCTCCACAGAAAATCATGTACCTGTCTGATGCATTCCTGAGAAAGGTTGGGACAACTACTATTGTACCACAGTGTGTCAATCAGACAGCTATATGTTCATTATTGCACAAAGTGTACATTTGAATCATTTTGGCAGAGGAAGAAAGGACCTGAAGAAGAGGGATCTTGATGGCATGTTTCAGGAGTAACTGGATTGAGTGACATGTTCAGAATTTTCTCTCTTTTAGACTGGGAAGCGGTCAAATGCAAACATCATATACAACACGTCTCTACCCGTTTTGTTTGGGATCAAGAAATACGCAGACTCTCTGTGGGAGATTGTCAAGTCTCGAGACCTGAATATAAATCTCCGACAGAACCTCATCGAAGTCAGGGCAGACAAGCAGGAAGCTGTGTTTGAGAACCTGGATAAACCTGGAGAGACTAAAGTGTTTGAGGTAATTACTTAAGTTTGTCTATTTTAAGGCGTTTGTGAACAATATTACAACAGCAAAATATAATGCAACAGGAATTTGCCTTGAATTGGCTGTAATGACCTCTGCCTATAGTGACCGCTGGCTGTAATGACCTCTGGCTTTAGTGACCTCTGCCTTTAGTGACCTCTGGCTGTAATGGCTGTGTGCTCCTGGTTGTGTCCCCAGTATGAGATGCTGCATGTGACCCCCCCAATGGGCCCCCCTGATGTCTTGAAGGGATCTCCGTTGGCCAACGAGGCCGGATGGCTCAACCTCAACAAGGAGACACTTCAGCACAACGTCTACCCCAACGTGTTTGGCATCGGAGACTGCACCAGCCTGCCCACTGCAAAAACAGCGGCCGCTGTGGGTGAGTAAAGTAAGCCGGGCCCCGGCCACATGCCAGCAGAACAGTTCTAGTCTCATAAGTGCTTCCTCTAGCAAGATGGAATGCAGGCTTGGTACAACACAGTTTAGTTGTAGTGATCCTTGGCATAAATAATATCATCTTCAGTTACAATGTAGAATCACACAAACATGTAAAAGAATCAACTCTCTCCAAAATGAGTTTATTCAATTGGCTTTACAGAGGGTGACGTAAGATACTATGATGCATTATTATGTATATATTATTTATAATTAGTTTATTATTATTATGATTAATGATTTATTAGAATGAGTTATTTTAAACTTTAAAGATAAGGGGGGTAATGAGAGAGGACTAAGAAGTGTCTAATTAGAATCTTAATAATCCCTTTTCTGAGTGGCGTAATCTCCATGCGTCTCCCAAAGGGTGCTCTTATTGGCAGCATTATGTGTGAGAATGGAGAAAGGGATGTTCGACCAGTGGGACTGAATAAAATCTAAAGAAATTGTACTGGTTTTGAGACGAGACCTACATTGTGACATTTTCCACGCAGTGCTGTGTGTCTCCCCTTTAGTCACTAGCACTTTCAGATATAACCTCCAGAGTATATGCGGAGGTTTGTCAAACGGAGGTCCTACCCTTCGGATGATTCAGATATGATACTAACCTGCGGACCTTATACTGACCTTATACGGACCTATGTGTGAACGACATACACGCACATTACAGAATCTCTGTGTGGTTGTCGAGTGAGGGGTGGGGGCTTGTAGAGTTCACAAGAGGCGCTGTCACAGCTGCTGTTTGTTTAAGTGTATGCATTATGTAGGCTAAAGAAAAATCTATTGTGTGTAGGCTAATACTTGAAGTAGTCACGTAAGTGCGCACTTGAAATTGACCTGCAGTATTTGTATGTGTGCTTCGAATAAACACATTTTTATGTTTATTATCTGAGCTTGGAACAAAGTTGGGTTTTCTTCGTTTTCATTTTCTCTAGGCATATTTATGCTCAACAAATATCAGCGAGCTCAGCAGTGAGGTCATGAGAAGGCTATCAATAAACAGAAAACCGACCGTGTTGGCTAACAATTTATTAAATACTCCTGTTATTGCTTCTGCCTTTTCAGCGCCTTCTGCTTATGATGATTTGATCTTTTGAATTCCAGTGGCCTTGCGATGCAGTTGTAGGCTACATCAACGTGGCTCTTGGCGTTCCCTTCATGTGTTCTATCACAATGCTGTCTGCCCTCATGGACAGTAGTTCCATGATGTCTGCATCTTTCCAGGTCGGAGATTTTCTGGACAGCACTATGCCACTCCATCATAACACTGGCATTTGCATTTTAAGTCAGATTTAACCACATGCACGCACGAAAGAAACGTCACCGACACGCCCTCTCACTAGGTGTGAATTTTAACCGCATGTTCTACACTTCGTTGAGACACAGCACATTTACATAATGTCCGGAGGAAATACTAGGGGGGGAGTAGTAGAACAACCGGCTAAATTCGGACTTCCATATGACCGGTTATGTCGTTCAGATTTACGGCCCCACCGTTTTACATCCGCAGAACCCCTGGTCTTACGACTCCTACACACAGCTGCGTGCGTTGCGTTGCTGGAGACGCATCCCATTCACTTTACATGGGCTCACGTCATCCGTTGCCGAACTGAATTGTGGGTCCGTTATGTCGGCGTTTCTCCTTTCCCGCTTCGGCGTTGAGAAGTTCAGCTGTTGCTGCACCGACAGACGGCACCGGCCAATCAAGCCAATCGACTGACAGCACCAACCAATCAAATTACGGTTATACTTCAAGTCATTTGCATAGCTACCGTCGGGAACACCCACTGGCATGCGTTGACGGAACGCAACTGTGTGTAGGAGCCGTTACACGTATGTCTGAAAGCGCTTACTGTGTAGCAGTACTGCCAGTGATGTGAGCTGGGAAGAGGCTGTGAGATCTGCTTTCAGACTCTATAGGTGTTTGACCTGTTTTACAGCTGCACAGTCCAGCGTACTCGACCGGACAATCACCAGAATAATGAAGAAGAATAAGCCTGATAAAAAGGTTAGATGAATTTCATTATAATTATCAAATTTTACTTTTGCCTACAGTTCCAATCAATACCACAAGGGGGCAGTAAACCTCTGTCTTTAAGAAATAGGTTTTTAAAATTGCAGTATGATTTTTAACCATGAAGTGGAATCAGAGGAATATTCTTTTGTTTGCCTTTTTGAAACATTAGGTATTGTGTATGTTCTTGGTTACTGCACCTCAGTTTCACTCCACTGACATATTATGTCAGAAAATGTAACCTCTATCTCCCTGCTCTGGTGGTAGTACGATGGCTACACCTCCTGTCCTCTGGTGACCAGCTACAACACGGTCATCCTGGCTGAGTTTGACTACAATGGCCAGCCTCTGGAGACCTTCCCCCTGGACCAGAGCAAGGAGAGGAGGACCATGTACTACATGAAGGCTGACGTCATGCCCCACCTCTACTGGCACGGCCTGCTCAAGTGAGTACACCGACCACGGCCTTCACAGCAGCAACACGGGGCTGGAGGACAAACATCTTCATGGTGACCTCGTATGAAACACGTTAAAGGAACCGCAAAACTGTTAATTGGTACCTTAAACTCAATGCAGGTGTAACCAGCTGGTAGCCAGGTAACCTTAATAGACAATTATTGTGGCATTACATTCTTGTATTGTACAATACTACCCTTATGTGACTGGGGTTGCAACGATATACATGGTCTGTGGTGTACTGTGGTATAAAGGTCCATGATATCCCGGTACTGTGGTGTACTGTGGTATAAAAGCCTATGGTTATTATACCATGTACATTAGCTTAAAGGCTCCCAATGCAACATTTTCAAGTTAATAAAACAGTTTAGAAGTAATAGTGATGGTTAAATGACCCCTTGTGGTGAGAAATCATAGTGATGGTTAAATGTCCTGTTGTGGTGAGAAATCATTGTGATAGTTAAATGAACTGTTGTGGTGAGAATGGTGGCTTTCCCGACTCCTCCTACCGTCTCGTAGCGGAAAACAAGCCTTGCAAGATCTGCACTAGCGTCCCAGCAGTGTCTGAATCAGGAAGTCCCTCAAACACCGGTTAGCCATACCGATAGATGTTTTTATCATGGCAGAGCCAGCGAAAAGACCAGAGACTGTTGTGAAGTATGCACCCCAAATCTGTAGGGGGAGCTCCGGAGAGAAAAATGGGACAACAAAAGTGAGACGTAGAATCTGTTTTGTCCTTCCTCATGGAGGCTCCACCAGCTGATGCTGAATTTCTACATCAGCTGATGTAGAATCTCTTTTTTATTCATTCATTTGAATCACTCTTTTATCCAAAGTGACTTACATATTTCAATTATTACAAGGCCCAGTCTCCCCGGAGCAACTCAGGGTAAAGTGCCTTGCTCAAGGGCACAACGGTGGCACCCATAACTTTTTCTGGCTACTGCATGCTAGCCCAGCTCCTTAACCACTACGCTACTGCATGCTAGCCCAGCTCCTTAACCACTACCAGAGAATGTCTAATAAGGGGAGAACTGCTTCACTCGGAAAACTTCCGGTTTCTGAACCGGTTGCCGTTCCTTCTGTGGTTCCACATGAGGGCGCTCGTCCAAGAGTGCAGAATGCATGGAGGTCTATGGAGCTGTACCCCTCAAAATCCACTTTTCTCGGGATATAATTTTTTTCAAGTCATTTGAATATTGTATTTGAAAGGGGAGGCAAAGGAAATACACTTGGTTGAGTATTATATTTTTTAAAGTCACTTAATTGTTCTAAAAAGCCTTTCAAACGTGTCAATGACGTCACTCATTAGCACAATGCTAGCGTGTTATGGGCAACAATGACCCAACCTGTAAGAAAACAAAAGGACATAAGTACTCGTTCATTCAACTTTTGACCTATAACCCATGTTGAAGTTATACAAACTACAAATCTGAGATGTCAACGACAATCAGGTGAAAGAGACAAATTTAGCCGTCTAGCTCCATTGACTCCCATTCATTCTGCACTCATGGCGATCGCCCCCAGTGGAAATCTGGTGGAACTGCAACCAAAATTCGGTACAATGGGACTTAATACGGAGTGGCCAGGCTCTCCGTAGACGGGCTCTGCCACTACGCTACTGCATGCTAGCTCAGCTCCTTAACCACTACACATCCATGCCTCTCCTCATGAAGGCTCCATCGGCTAATGTAGAATCTGTTGTTTACTTACTCATGTATAAGTATATATAAGTATATATACTTTTTTGATCCCGTGAGGGAAATTTGGTCTCTGCATTTGTCCCAATCCGTGAATACTCAACACACAGTGAGGTGAAGCACACACTAATCCCTGCGCAGTGAGCTGTCTGCAACAACAGTGGCGCTCGGGGAGCAGTGAGGGGTTAGGTGACTTGCTCAAGAGCTAGGGTTGGGACCTAAGATCCTTGATTACTAGCTCCGCTTTAACCCTCTCTGCTGGGACAACGCGTCGACGTAATCGATTATAAATATGCGCGTCGATTTGTCAGACCCAAAACGCTGCCAAATATTTTGAATTTTACACCTTCAGTGTTTCCCATCCGTTGACTAATCTGTGGTGGGGCGGCACGAAATCAAAACCGGCCGTCACACATTGATGTTCTATGTTGTACTATTTAAATTAAAGATAAGATAAAATCCTTTCATTGAGCTACACTTTTTATGCACGCAGCCTTTCCCTGCCCCGCCCGCTCTCACTCGTAACGAGCTCGCTGCCCCTCCTCTGCATGTGCATTTAACACAAAATATTCACGATTGTTGTTGCGACATAGAAGCATTGCATAGAACACGGCTGGCTAAATTGCTATTAAATCCGCTTAGCATCATGCTGTGCAAATTTGTTCAAAACTGCTGCAGTCAAGTTAATTCTGCTAAGGTCTTATCACAACATAGTTCAGTGAGGAAACTAAACTTAGTTAATTTCAATCAAGCAGTATCTCAAAGCTAACGTTAGAATACTGTTAGTGTTTGGATGTTGAGTTTAGCATGCTTACTTACAGCTGCTTGTCAATTTCGTTATTCAGGGCTCATTTTATTGACTCCGACACTGAATGTTTGCAAAATCCCGATGTAAATAGAAAAAGTGTTTTCTATGACTCAAAAGTGCTTGGCCCAAGGAGAAGTACAAACTGTTATTTGAACTAACTACGTTATGAATTGCATCCATACATTAGCAGCCTTTTAACTGCGTTAGTGTTACAATTGCAAGGGAACGAACGTCTTAAAGTGACAGGCACTCAATTAGACCTATACACGGGTTTCCCGTTTACCAACAAAACTAGATGCGCGCGCAGCCTTGAGGCAGAAGTCGCTTGGTGGCCGTCCACAACGTTATAAACTAAACCTAAATAGTCGGCTGCTGTAAGCTACACTCGGATTTTTTTGTATACCCCTGTTGTCTCAATGATAATAACATCTCATTTCAGACTATATTTCAAAGTTTGACGTTCATTTGGATTATTAATAGAACATCGTATTTTGTCATTTTTGGCGAAGACATGCATTCCTTTAGGGATATTGAACATATTTAACATTCTCTAACCATCGTGATTTCGAATTGGTGCAGTTTTCAGCACAAAAACTCATTTTATTCTTTTGCTCTTTTGCATTGCTCTATGCTGTTCTATGGTGCTTTCTGCCTCTTGGTTGCGCACGCATGTTTTCATGACGTTCCATAGAAATCCATGTATACACTACTGAACTTTATTGAATCCTACCTCTGACTAAGAATGCATTACTTTGCACTTGTATAGTCTTTTATTTTGGAATTTTAAGAACAATAAACATAAATTGCAATGTTAAGGAATTCATGTTTTTTTCATTCAGATATATAAATCAACATGTATAAATTGCTATTAGTCAATTAATGGGGAGATAATCGATAATCGAATCGAAATCGATGCATCGAAAAAATAATCGCTAGATTAACCGTTTAAAAAATAATCGTTTATCCCAGCCCTATCAAGAGCACTTCAGCCGTGCCTACTGGTCGGGGTTCGAACCGGCAACCCTCCGGTTACAAGTCCGAAGCGCTAACCAGTAGGCCACGGCTGCCCCCGTAAAATGAAGGCTCCCGAAACCCCCGTCATGAAGGCTCCATCAGCTGATGTAGAATCTGTTGTTTGCTTCTCAGGGGTCTGTGGGGAGGACCGGGCCCATATCGCACCATCATGCACTTGGGGATGAAATAGAGTCCAGAGACCACGAGGATGTCTTCACCCTCTGGATGTCTTCACTCCCTGGATGTCTTTACCCTCTGAATGTCTTCATATCTTGAAGTCTTCACCCTCTGGCACTGGACCCAAAGGTCTCCAATTCAAGTGCATTCACTTTAGCCATTGAGTACATAGCTGGATACATATTATTTTGTTACCAGTTCAAAGAGAATTTATACCCCTGCATTATATCATGTTTTAGTGCTTGTTGCAATACTGTTAATAATGTTATAACATGCCAGATGTGCAAGATAAGAAGAAAAAAGCCCACTCCCCTTCCCAGAGCCCACTCATGCGAAATCACACTAAAGGACAATCACTGAAATCCGCCTCGCCACCCACCTTTCCTCACCTTCTTTTGATTTGGAGGTTTTCAGGACCAATCCCCCCACCCCCATTCGCATCAACTCTAAATGAACATGTTTAATGTTAACTGCATCCTGTGGCACTGGGAAGAACCACTGATCATGTAATATGCAATGCAATGCTTATTTAACATTAGACTGATGGCCAGTTTTTGAAGCTGCTTTTAGCTGCTTGTCTTTGATCAGTCATATTTCAGAGGTCAGAAAAAATGCTGTTCAAGTTTGAGAGAAATCAACTCCCAACATTAACACAGATTGTTTTTTGAAAAAGAAAATCACTTACAAAAACACTTACACTGATTTTTTATAAATAAAAAAGAAGAAAGAAAACTGCTTCAATTGACCCTCAAATTAGCCTCCAGAGGCCTTGCCCTGTAATCCCACTGGGAGATTTGAAGTGTTCTACTCTGAATGAATGGTTTTGGAATTTGCTGTTTGAAGAATAAAAATCTATTCTATAGGTTAAGGTCTGGTCTCCAATACTTTCCAACATTCAGACATTGGATGGAAGGTCAGGCCAACAGCCCTCTACAGACCCTTCATGAGCATCATATCTCTCTCCTGTTCGAAACCCCATCCTTCTTAGTACTTCCCCTCTGTCAAACAATAGGACTGGCAAGTCCACCCAGTATCCTGTACAACACTAATAAAGCTGGGAAACTCTGCTCTGAGCTGAAGGGTCATTATGTTACCAATGAAAGAGTAGTTTACATTTAGTCATTTAGCTGACGCTTGTATCCAAAGCGACTTACAAAAAGGGAAACAATCAAGGTACAGTGTAACAAGGACATGTTAGTTCAGCAGTAAGTGGCCTACTATAGAGTCACTAAGATCGTCCTCTCTGTCCTGAAGCAGTCCAAGCTGTCATGGCACTCAACCAAGGCTACTGCCTCCTGTGCATTGGGATCACAGACTGTATAAAATAGGTTGGGATTTATGTAACAATATATTCAAATACATAGGAAGTTGTCCATGTGTTGGGTGTTCAAAAATAGCCTATTCCATTAATATGATAAAGAGCCTGTAATGTGTCACCCTGTCTGCTTAGCAAAGGGGTTCTCTTTTCGTGTAAAAGTGAAACTACTGGTAAAGCCTTCATGTAAGCATCTGATTATTCCAACACATTCATTTGGTCTTGCAAGAAGGGCATTTTCTATCTTAACTTTTAAATAATAAAAACACTACCTGTTGGATCAAGCGTATGATGTTCTGTCTTGCCTTCGCTTTCAGTGACGGCCGTTATTCACGTGTCATTTTAATTGTACTTTTTATAACATAATATGTAGCCTATGTAAATGAAGATTCCGTGGTGACTTCAGTGTGTTATGCATTCTTTTACCCAACACCAGTTGGTCTCTGTTCCATTGGTTACCTGTTCATATCAGTCGTAATAATAAGATTTAAATTGTACTAGAAATACCGCATACATTGGATAAAGTACATTTGATGGTATGCAGGACTAGGAATCGTGTTTGTGGCATAGGTTTGTGGGCCAGTCATGCTCCTTGCGTGGGTCTACTGAACGTAAATGAACACTAAAGTAAACATTGTTATTTCACACAAAAATGCGCTTGCGCAGATGGTTCAACCATCCGGGTTCTTTTCAGGAATCTTGGAGAGGAGGCGGGAAATGGCGTCCCAAGTAGCTGTCGTGTAGCTGTCGGTTTGACTCGAAATTCACAACGGAGAAAAGCAGGCTGACGAACGAGCAGAGGAGGGTCGCTACGTTGTGGCTTCAAGCACAACGACTTCAGCTAGTTAACCCCATTCCGGGCATGTAAGCGCTGGGACGTAAGTATGTTTCAAAATGTAGCAAGCTACAATGCTATCATGTTGCAAAATAAATAGCCGTAACCATATGGCCGTAACCCTACGCCACGGTCGCTGTGTACAATCTCGCGTACACTAGCATAGGTATGTCCTACGAGAACATGTAGTTGGCTAGGTAGCTAGCAGCTGTGTCCTAGTATGTTTTCATCTTTTCTACCGAGTGATGCGTGGAAAACTTGTAAGTTGCCTAAATGATTGAAAAACTGGTCAAGATGTTCTCTCATAGTAAGATGTTGGTTGTGTCGTAAGTTGAGAAAATCGTTCGTGGCGACCATTTCTCAGCTCCGCCTATGCGCGATTCCAATGCGCTAATGCTAACCAATATTAGCATGTCAATATTGTGGCTAGTTTAAGCTACATAGCTAATTAATCCTAAATCAGACGTGTCCAAGAAGCAACCACATTTCTACGTTATAGGAGTAAGTGGAAAATTCAGCCGAGTGACTTCACTGCCACAGTCGTTAAGGCTAGCTAACATGATTTGCGAATGAATTTAAATTTGATTTTTAGTGGTAACGTTAGCAGTGTAGCAAAGGTAGCTAACTGACATTACTGGATTACGTTAAAGCTAGCTCGACTAGTAAGTAAGCAGTTCGTGTACGTTAGCCTGACTGTCAAATCTTCATATGGCTTAGTAAGTGACAATGCCGGCTTTTGCCGATTTACTGAACATGTTCTACATTCGTCCACACATCGTGTAAGAACGTCTGTATATCAACAGGCCGGATTTACTTTCTCCTGCCTGGGGCTAGAGTTTAGACGGTCACCGCGTCCAAGTTCCATGCCTCACCCCGCCCACTTTTAAGGTTGTCTACTAACAGAGTACTATGCTACCGAACTCTCTCACCGTGTTGTTTTCTATACTCCATCCATAACGTTAATCTATGAGTACTCGTTTAATTATGATTACATGGGTTGTTCTGAGTTGACCAAGAATGCAATAAGTCATTTAGAGTGCAGTCTTATAAGAACCGAAACGGGTAGGAGAAAATAAGCGGGAAACGAGTAAACATTTTCACCAGTTCATTGGAGTTTATCTCCGTTTTGATCATGAGTTAAAATGGTAAATGGAAACTGTTATGGTAATACCATCTGTAGCAATATAGCATTTTTCTGAACATACGTGATATTATATATAATGCAATCTAATTGTGTTAAGGTAATTGCTTGTTAAAAACAATTGACATAGATAGATAGATAGATAGATAGATACTTTATTGATCCCCAGGGGAAATTCAAGGTCTCAGCAGCATACAGACAACACAAACACATTCTTTAACAGCAGAAAGAGTAATTAAAGTATATAATATAAAAACACAACTAAGCAATAAGGACAGAAGATAAAGAATATACTAAAATACAAATTATACTAACTAACATTAATCTAAATCAATTCTAAAAACAGTATCCACATAGTGGTGATTAATCAATCAGAGGCGCTTGCAATGACTGAGGCAGGGACTGAGTCTGTGATTCTCTGTGCATAGTAAGGTATGGTAAGGTGCTCTGTGTAAATGAGTGTCATGGTGGTAGTGCAATGGTGATAGTGCAAATGAGTAAGTCCAACAGTGCAACAACTTGCTGTATATTTATACTCTGATTGGCAACATATTAACAGTAAGGTGTGTGCGTGGGGTTTTGTGTGTGCACATGTGCTCCACTGCCAGTCTTTCATGTGACGACTGGGACGATGAGGCTGAGAGTGCGCAAGGCGTCTCAGCAGCCCGGCCCACCCCCACCCCCACCCAAGCGCAGCGCCCAGGCCAAGAGAAAACACTCCGAGGTCGACCACTCCGTCGCCCCTGCCACCGCAGTAGCCAGGATGCAGAAGAATGAGACCGGCCTTTTCTCCACCATCAAAAGATTCATCAGAGGAAATGCCGTCAAGGTACGCCACAGGACCACGCCGTGATTCTGTTCTGACTGGAGGGCCTCTGTGTGGGGCCATGTCTGGTTGGACGTGACATCAGTCAGGGGTCTGTCTGGTCTCTTAAAACGGCTTACTTGTTTAGTTTAGGTTCAACAATAATGGTCATTGTGCTACAAGCACTAAGCTAATATCATTGGCGCAAGTGAGGTTTTTTTGCTTTTGATTTCCATTTTAATTTTGCACTTCCCTCTCTCAGGTGGATCAGTGTACCCCTGCCAAAAGGAGCCGTATGGATAGTGATGTGGACGGCAACCTGATCACCTCAACTCCAACCACAGGCACCAAAGCCGACCCACGAACACGCCGGAAAAACCCGGCCAATGGAGGTGAGTCGTCGGAGCTGCCCCCCACAATCCACGTCAGCTGGTTTCTCAAGGCAACAAACACGTCTCTTCTCAAGGCAACACACATATTCCATTTAGACATTATTGTCCAAAATTTGAGGAAAAATGACCAGACAAGCAAAACATGGAACAAATGGCTTTTCCAAATGAACTCATCTAGTCCTTGCCAACTGGGCACATGTTGATGCAAAACCATCATATGGGGATCAGTTCAGTTAGTGCAGGAATCCCCAGGCCTCAGGCCAGTGATTGTGTTTGTGATCAGCATGCCAGCGTGATCCGTTTTCCTTGATCCGTGGCGCTGGGCTAACTGACGATGCTGTACTGCTGTGCGCCTGTCTCCTCTTGCAGAAACGGTGAGCCGCGATGGGAAGCCGGTGAAGCCGAACGGAAAGCTGACGGTCCAGGCGGATGTCCCCACCAGCCCGCCACGCACCACGCTCCTCGGAACCATCTTCTCACCCGTCTTCAACTTTTTCTCTCCGGCCAACAAGAATGGTGAGACTGGAGGCTCGGTCGTCTCTGCAGCGCAAACACAAGAAATAATGTGTGTGTGTCTGTCTGTCTGTCTGTCTGTCTGTCTGTCTGTCTATCTGTATGTGTAGGTGTTTGTGTTTGCATGTGTCGGTGTATTAGTATGTGTGTGTTTGCACCATAGAAGATGAATATGATGTGTTGCTTTCTATTTGCGCCAATCCATTGAGTTGAACAAATGTTCTGCTCTTCTCTTCGCTCAGTTCTGGGTAAGTTTAGGGCAGTCGTGGCCCACTGGTTAGCACTCTGGACTTGTAACCGGAGGGTTGCCGGTTTGAGCAAGGCACCTAACCCCTCACTGCTCCCTGAGCGCCGCCATTGTAGCAGGCAGCTCACTGCGCCGGGATTAGTGTGTGCTTCACCTCACTGTGTGTTCACTGTGTGCTGTTTGTGTTTCACTAATTCACGATTGGGTTAAATGCAGAGACCAAATTTCCCTCACGGGATCAAAAAAGTATATATACTTATATATACTTATACTGTGTGTGTGTGTGTGTGTGTGTCCTGCAGCCTCTGCTGGGTCGGACTCCCCCGGGCAGGCGATGGAAGCGGAGGAGATTGTGAAGCACCTGGAGATGGAGCCCCCAGAGGAGACCCCCAGCAGCACACCCACCTCCACCTCCACAGCGGCCAGCGAGAACCGAGGCGTGACCCTCTACCCCACCGCCCAGGTGCCCTCTCCCGGCCTGCCTGCCCCCGACTCCATCGTGGAGGATGGTGAGATCGTCACCGAGGCGGACATGCCCCCTCTCACAGGTAGGCTCACGTGCAACACAGCGCCTGTCCATGTAGTGCAATTACCAGTGTGGTACCAATCGCTTTAATGCAGGTCATGTAGCGAAATAGTGCAGTTTTGATGCAAAGCAAGTAATGTTTAAAGGAGAAATCCAGGGATTTTTCACGTAGATCTCCATTTTTCAAGGTAACCGAGTACTGTCGGTACGACAAAAAGGAAACAATCGGTTTAACCTAACTCGAGTTGCTACAGCCAGCAGCTAACGCAGACAGGCAGCTACAGTGCTACACTCTGGGAGCATGTCTGTGAGCTCCCATGTACATGTCCCCAGAGTAGAGCGCTGTAGCTGCCTGGCTGCATTAGCTGCTGGCTGTAGCAACTCGAGCTAGGTAAAACCGATTGTTGTTTTTTTTTCTCTTTGTCCCTACAGAACTCGGTGACCTCAAGAAACGGAGATCTATGTGAAAACTCGCCGGATTTCTGCTTTAATATATTAAATGTTTAATGATCTAAAAATGACTGCAGAATAATAAATGCCTTAACTTATACATATAAATAAATGCCTTAACTTATACATATAAAAAGTGTCCTTGTAGATTGTTTTGGGTGGTTAACATGCTGCGAAACCCCAAAGCTTTCAACCCCTAACATTTTTACTTGCGTAAAATCATGGGAAGCAAGTTCTAAGCACAGTTCTTAAGTGCTGCAATGGAACCAGAATTGACAGCACATGTGGTTGGTTTTCAGTGTTATGTGATGTAGAAGTTGCTTGATGTGTCATGTTGCTGTGAGAATTCTTCTAAATATTTGTGTGTGTGTGTGTGCGCGCGTGCAGCAGTGGGGTCGACAGACAGCAGCTACCCTACAGCCCCTCCCTCTCCCCCTCCTGAGGGGTCATATGAAGAAGACTGGGAGGTGTTCGACCCGTGAGTACACACTAACTTGCACGCGTACACACACACACCACACCATACACACTTTCACACTCATTTACTGTGTCCAGGTATTTCTTCATCAAGCACGTGCCTCCGCTGACTGAGGAACAGCTGACCCGTAAGCCGGCTCTTCCTCTCAAGACCCGCAGCACGCCAGAGTTCTCCCTCGTCCTCGACCTGGTGAGGAGATGTGTGCCACAAAGTTCTCACAGTAACATCACACAACACTGAAAACCAATCAAATTTTAGTCACTACTGCTCACACACTCTCACAACAGGACGTCTGAGTTCTCCCTAATCTTCGACTTATTGACATACACAATACACACACATTTAATATCTCACACAATACACACACATTTAATATCACACACACACACACATTTAGTAATCACTTTACACACACGCACACATTTAGTAATCACTTTACACACACGCACACATTTAGTAATCACTTTACACACACACACACACACATTTAGTAATTACTTTACACACACACATTTAGTAATTACTTTACACACACACATTTAGTAATTACTTTACACACACACATTTAGTAATTACTACACACACACACACACACACACACACACACACATTTAGTAATTACTACACACACACACATTTAGTAATTCAGGGTTCTCACAGGTCATGGAATTTCTGGAATATAATGGAATTTTGGAACTCTATTCCAGACATGGAAAGTCAATTTTTTTTAAATTATTTTTGGGGCAAAGTCATGGAATATCAAGGAAATTAAAATGTACTTGTCAAAATACATGAATACAAATAATTCCACGCAGAACTGGTGTATATCTGGTTATTAGCTTTACTGCTTGTTTGCGTAGCCCAACTTTGTTTATTCAATGCCCATTTACTCATCTCCCGCTCTAAAAAAGTAAAATATTCTTGAACGCTACGCGTCTGCTGTCATCACCACACACACACACACACACACATTTAGTAATCACTTCACACACACACACACACACACACACACACACGTGCACTTACTAATCACTTCACACACACATTTAGTAATTACTTCACGTACATGTATGTGCACGCACATGTATGTGCACATACATGTATGGAGCCTGCATTGTCTCTAGATGCTGGTGTGTGTTGCGTTGTGTCTGTAGATGCTGGTGTGTGCTGCGTTGTCTCTGTAGATGCTGGTGTCTGCTGCGTTGTCTCTGTAGATGCTGGTGTATGCTGGTGTGTGCTGCGTTGTCTCTGTAGATGCTGGTGTGTCTTGCGTTGTGTCTGTAGATGCTGGTGTGTGCTGCGTTGTGTCTGTAGATGCTGGTGTGTCTTGCGTTGTGTCTGTAGATGCTGGTGTGTGCTGCGTTGTGTCTGTAGATGCTGGTGTGTCTTGCGTTGTGTCTGTAGATGCTGGTGTGTCTTGCGTTGTGTCTGTAGATGCTGGTCTGTGTTGCGTTGTGAAGAGTGTCCATGTGTGTGACCTGGCTGGCGTTTGTGTTCCTCCAGGACGAGACCCTGGTCCACTGCAGTCTAAATGAGCTGGAGGACGCCGCCCTCACCTTCCCTGTGCTCTTCCAGGACGTCATCTACCAGGTGAGCTACTCAGGTTAACACTCTGTCACGACTCACTGCTCAGTTTTAACACACTCTCAACTCGCACTGCACAGGTTAACACACTCACAACTCGCACTGCTCAGGTTAACACACTCACAACTCGCACTGCTCAGGTTAACACACTCACAACTCGCACTGCTCAGGTTAACACACTCACAACTCGCACTGCTCAGGTTAACACACTCACAACTCGCACTGCTCAGGTTAACACACTCACAACTCGCACTGCTCAGGTTAACACTCTCTCACGATGCTCATTGCTCCGGTTAAATACCGGCCTCTTCGCTGCTCAGGTTAGAACACACTGACAACTGTTAAAACACAGACTGCTCTTCACTCAGGTTAAACACACTGACGGTCCTCACTACAGGCTGCGGAATATTACTATAAAATAATGTGTGGTGTTTCCCACCTATCTCTGGGTCTGATTGATTTGAGGGGTGTAGAAATGGGAGACTCTATCTATGGATGTTGTCATGACTTATCTGAAATGCCATGTCCTTTCCAGGTGTATGTAAGGTTAAGGCCTTTCTTCAGAGAATTTCTGGAGCGCATGTCTCAGATTTATGAGGTAAGAGTTATTTGGCTACCACTGGGGCACTATTCTACTTGGCTGTAAATGCCTAATGCTAACACTAGCATTGCGTGATTCATTACTGGGGCACTATTCTACTCAGCAGTAAATGGCTTATGTTAACGCTAGCATTGCGTGATTCATTACTGCGACACTGTTCTACTCGGCAGTAACATTGTGTTATGATTTCCTCAGATCATCCTCTTCACTGCTTCTAAGAAGGTGTATGCTGACAAGTTGCTAAATATCCTGGACCCTAAGAAACAGCTGGTCAGGTGTGTGGAAGCGCTGATGCTGGTGTGTGAGTGTCTGTGTTTGGCTGTTAGAGGTGGTTAATGACAGACGTTCCCTTTCGTTTGTGACTGCTGCAGGCACAGGTTATTCCGGGAGCACTGTGTGTGTGTCCAGGGAAACTACATCAAGGACCTCAATATTCTGGGGAGGGACCTGTCCAAGACGATCATCATAGACAACTCGCCACAAGCCTTCGCCTACCAGGTGAGTCGTGCTAAAAGATTCGAGTTCCGCATCCTCACCTATCAGGCGTGCTAACCTGACTGGAAATATGTATCTGAACCTTGCCAATCTGACTGGAAGTGTGTGTGTGTGTGTGTGTGTGTGTGTGTATACAGCTGTCCAACGGTATTCCCATCGAGAGCTGGTTCATGGATCGGAACGATAACGAGCTTCTGAAGCTGGTCCCATTTCTGGAGAAGCTTGTTGAAATGGTAGGACGTGTATGTGTCTGTCTGTGTGTGTGTGTGTGTCTGTTAGATGCTGCTAGAGTAGGTTAGTATGGTTTCTGTTCACCAAGCACAGAATATTTGCACTGATACTAGCATATTCATATATAGCAGGGATGTCAAAGTCAAATACATTAGAGGGACAAAAAAACAAATTTGCTACAAGCCGAGGGCCGGACTGGTTCAATATTTATTAAAACATATTAAAATGACTGCACGTAACCTATTGAACCAAGACGTGTACTGTATTTTATTTAATGATTAAATGAATAATGACTGTGACTGAAGTGTGGGCAAAGTTTGCACAGAAATGTATGATTTTTCCCATCCTCACCGACCTGGTCATAAAACTTGTTTAAATGATCATACGACGCCTCCTTGCTGCTTTGTCTTCTACATCAGCCTTTCTCAAACTTCTTTGACCTGAGGCCCAGTCAAGGCATACTTTGGGGTCATAGGGCCCACCTACATGAACCCACCCCCTCCTCCCACCCCCCACCAAATTGTCATAATGATAACACAATAATTATTATTATTTTTATACTATATTGCTATACATGCACTTCAAAACAGTCAATGTTTAAAGTGCTAAGATTGTTCACAAAAGTTTGTGAAAACATGCACATCAGAGTACTGCTTTACTGATTTTGTTTTTGACATTGTTTTTGCATTGTTGCATGATGCTTGCATGAGAGAGAGTTCTTAAAACAACAGCAGTTATATGGGTGCCATTGTTTTGGGATGTTTCCCTCATGCAAGCATCATACACTGATAGAATATTTATATGCTATTTAATTACATTTGAATGCCTGAATGTAAGGATTCAGGAAACACGTACCAGCTTTTGTGAATGGTAAATGGCGGATCAGATCATGCGTAAATCACTGATCTGGAGATCTTTAACTATCTTTAACTAAGACTAATTAATAGCTTTTGGCTGACTTTAATACTTAATGCCAAACAGTGTTTTATATAGTCTGTGCTCTGTTTTTTATGGAAGATGCATAAATCCACGTTGTTCTATTAAATGTCGTTTCATAATTAAATAGCCTTCCAATAGGTTGAAGCTTAGCTTTGCTACCAACGTGCACACGCATGCATTGAATAAACGCTCATACCACGACTTAATTCTATGCCTCTATGTTTGAAGACACCAAACAAGTATTTCCTACTAATTGCAAAAATGTGAGTTTGTGGGCTACCGTTGCATTGTGGGGAATGGAGTATTGGTGCGTGCAAAACAGCAGCCGGCGGCTGTGGCCTGCGTGCCGGTTCTAATACTAATCAAATATCATCCCTGGGGCCGTAGATGATTTAATTCGCGGGGGCCTTGACTTTGACAGGTCTGATATATAGCATGGCATACAGGGCATGGTACTAGCATATTCTTGTACCTCAGGCGGCAAATAGTGGTGCAGACTACAGCAAGGTTAAAGGTGACATTGCCACGTTTGTTTTGGGGTAACCATACTCCTCATCTGTTTTGGGGTAACCATACTCCTCATCTGTTTTGGGGTAACCATACTCCTCGTCTGTTTTGGGGTAACCCATACTCTACATCTGTTTTGGGGTAACCCATACTCCACATCTGTCTGCTTTGGTGTAACCCATACTCCACGTGTCTGTGTGGCAGAATGAGGACGTCCGACCTCACATCCGGGAGCGGTTCCGTCTGCACGACCTGCTGCCTCGTGACTGAGCCGGGCCGCACCTCCGCGGACCTCTCTGGACCCACCCCACCCCAACAACCCCTCCCCCACCCCACCCCCCCACAAGCTGGAGGCAAGGCCTCAGGAGGAGCGCGAGGCGGAAGAGTCCAACGATCAAACCCTGAGGGGTCTGTGAGCGCAGCAGCTATGCCATACGGTCAAACTTTTTCAGTGAGGAAGAGACTCCTGTTTTACAGCATTGTCTATACATGTACACACCTTTTATACGAGTGGGACGAGAGGAGCGAGAGCCCATTGGTTGACTCGGAATAGCGCCTGGAACACTTGGGCTTCTGGGAAAGGAAGTCCTTGCCTGATTGGACAGGAATGGAATGTTCAGGGCGTTTTTTCACTCCGTTTTGGTGCTTGGACTCTAAGTTCTAGGTTCTCCACAGCCACAGATTCTCTTCTGCAGGCACGGCCAGTCAAATATAAATATAGGAAACACCCAGTTCTCCAGATTCAGTGACATGTATATATGACATGTATATATTTTCTCCTGTCCAGTTTTGCAAACCTCCTCTGCCCACTGCGCCATCATGCATTCCTCCAAGGTGAAACAAAAAAAAATGCTGATAAGTTCATACTTCACGTTGACTCCATAGGTTTTTACTGTTGGTTGTTTATAGATGTAATTCAGAACTGTTCATTTGCTTTCAAGTTTTAAAAATGTTTAGTCTGTCTTTTAAAAAAAAAAAAAAAAACATAGGCCTACACAACCTACAAGTAAAACTGATTGTCAGAAACGTAAGAAAAATCATGATTTTATTGTGCTTCAGTGACTAAGCCATGGTGATTGCTTAATATCTGCCCCTTCAACAAGAATACAGACTTTTTCATTGCTTCAGAGATGTTGAGCTTTGCTGATCTTTAATTACATATGTCATTATGTTAAAGCTGTTTTACTATCCTTTCTGAGAGGGGGTGGTGGAGTGACGCTTTGACCTGTAAATAGGAAAGCTGTGTGTGCTCGGCATCTTAGCAAATTGGGCACCAGCCGTGGCGCCAGCACAACATCAGGGCACACACACCCTCTGCCAGGCGTTCAGTTAGAGCCCACTTACACCCTCTGCCAGGCGCTACGTTAGTGCCCACTTACATCCATGCTCGTCGTCCACGCGTACCCTTTGCCAGGCGTTCAGTGAGCGCAACTTCTCTACCTGCGCACAACATCTCACACACACACACACACACACACACACACACACACACACACACACACACAGGGAGAGAGCTTTTTAGATAGCCATCCTCTGCGGAGCAACCGGCTTTCAGCTCTTCGTCTTCTCCACTCACACCAGTGCAGGTATTAGTGACACACTCGTAGATATAGTCAACCAATCCCTGCTGTCTTCTCTTGCGTCTGCCTCTTAGTTCCTCTCTTAGCTCTTTGTTGTCAAACTCTCCTCAGCCTCATGATTGGCAGTGTGGGTGCAGGGGGGTGAGGGAAGGCGGGCTAAGCATCCCCTCCCAAGCATCGCTGTTGCTGGTTGGGTTCCATTTGAGCTGACAGAGCAGTTGAGGATGGCGAGTCCCTCTAGCATCTTAAGAGGTAGTGAGATAAAGGCAGCTGGGTTGTGCGTCTAAGGAGGATGCTTCTGTTCTTGCTCTGACTTCCTCTGTTTCACACACACACACACACACACACACAACCTGGCAGAGATGGGCCGTAGCTCCCAGAATCAGAGCCGCAAGTGAGGGGATGCAGTCAGACTTTAAAAAAACGGGAAAAAAGTGCTTTGGTGTATGCGTGAGGTAGACCTGAACGGCCGTACCATTTTTATTCAGTGTTATGGTCAGTTTTTATGATCTTTATTTTTTTATACTCGTCCTAGGAAGGGGTGATCGTGTGCTGTTTTTATTCTTCATACTCACATGGCCTTGACTGTTCTTACTCTGTGTTTTTTTTTTTTTTGTGTTTTTTTTTTTTTAATTCCTCTAAATGTCATTCAACTTGAATGTAGCCCGTGGGTGGCCTGTATCCGTGGTGATTTGATTTTTCATGATTCCAACATGAACACCCCCTTCTCTTCCACAGCTGTGAGAGTCTCAAGTTATTTCCCAGATGGATCAGCCGAGGATCAGCACTGGGAGAGGAGAGGGGTGGTTCTCGAGGGGGGGGGGGTGGTGAGCGGTGAGCTCTCCTGAACAGGATGGAGAACCGAGAGACTAGCTCTCCTGTCTGGGAGCAGGATGGGGAACCAAAAGACTAGCTCTTCTGTCTAGGAGCAGGAATGGGGAATCGATAGGCTAGCTCTCCTGTCTAGGAGGATCCGACAGATTAGGGCCCAATTCCATTTCTCTCTTACCCCTAGCCCTTGTCCCTTGACACAGAATGACAAGCCATAGGGGTAAAAATTCCCCTTCGAAACCAAAAGGGAAAGCCGAGATGGTTGGAACACATTTTAATTAAACATAATTTACAAAGAGATCGTACCACACTAAAAACTAGTATTTTGTCACTAGCAACCTGCATACACTACTGGTCAAAAGTTTGCGGTCAATTTAGAAATTCCCATACCACTCCTTTATAGACAGAATACCATCTGATATCAGCTGTATTGTGTTTTTAATCAGGGCAGCAGTTTTCAGATAATATAATGTCGTTTCATAGTTTTTTGTAAGGGAATGTTTGCATATTTAGCAGTTTTTGAAAACTTTCCTATGAAGAACGGGACCCTTTGGACTAGACTGAATGTGACATAAAAAATGATTGTTTTCATTTTAAAATCCTTATTAATGACATTTTACATTGACACTGTGCTTGTGTTGTTCTGGTGTGCCTGTTGCATGCTGGGACATTTCTTTTACCCTTCAATTTCAAGTAAGCTCGTGGAAAGTCTAGGTTTTAAGTGGTACATAGCCCTTCCCTAGCCTGACGAGCCAGACCCACATTAAAATGTAGGGTCTGGGAACTCACCGTTCGCAGTGCTCAGTCCGAGGGGCGGGATAATCAGTTGTCTTTCAAATTCCCTCTGCACGCAATAGGACAGTGGCAGCACTATGAGTCCCATACGTTTACCACCAGCGGAGCTAGTTGGCTAGTTCAAACGTTTGCCAACTTAATAAAAGCTTAACTTGTGTCACACTGTTCGCCAACAGCAACATCCATCTTATTTGTTTACAAGTAGCAGGGAATTCAAGCCAAACCGTTGCAACTCTGCCATCAATCATTATGTTAAGCCCACCTAACGACTCTATACACGATTTCATTGGCCTGATTAAGTTTCGATATCTGGAACTCACAAGCCAACGGAGAGTTGCTAGACTAGCCCTGGCAGCTGCCGCTAGGGGCGCGTCTAGATTTCTAGGCTAGCCCTTCCCCTCAATCCAAAAGAATAGTCGCCTACATCTTTCAGTTGCCATCTTTGCCCATATAAGGAGATCTCTGTGTTAATTGAAGCTAACTGCCTATGGCAAATTGCATTGCAAGTTAGCTCTGTGGCAGCAAAAATCTAAGTTTGCCGTCTTAACGTACTGAAGATCACAGTATACCCACTCGAAGGCAAGCGTCTTAACAGGTGCAGTAATTCAGAATGGCCAAGTTTTCCCAAAGGAAAAGTCGGAAGATACCGGATCTCCTTATATGGGCAAAGATGGCAGCTTTTTTGTAGGCAAACAAAGGTCTATTGGGATATCCCTTCCTCTCACAAGAACGTGCAAAACTAAGGGGAAAGGGGGAAGCGCTCCTGTCAAGGAGCAGGAATGGGGAACCGATAGACTATCTGACCTGTCTGGCAGGAGGATACTCTTAGCCTTACCATATGATATAACATAATCACATGCTCTCCCAGACATCGCATATCCTCCTTAAAGCCCAACTTGAAATTAATGTGTTGGGGAAAAGAAGCAAGTGGAACATTTTCTAAATATATTTATATATTTTAAAAACTACAATAACACCATCTCCTAGGTAATGCATACTTTAGCAAAAGATAGAAAGTGTCCCTCAACATTGCGCTCATTTGTTGACCATCTCGTCAGGGGTCGTACAACTATGTAGTTGCATCTGAAACAAACCAAGGTGGTGGAAATGATACAAATGAGTAGATGAAGTGGGTGAAGGAAAATGTCTACAGGCGATTCTCAGTTGTGTTCAATGGCTACCATTTACCTTTGTTTAACAAGAGGATTACAATTGTTGAAGGTCCACATTTTAAGAAATAGGTAACTAAGGTGTCTGGGTCTGCAAGAATGTTCGGAATGAATAAAAAGAACAGCAACGCAATTGTAAAACAGTGTGTTGTAAAAATTGAGATGCAAATGGAAGTGTCGCTGCAGTTAACAATCTCTACTAACAGTGCATTTCATACCCTTTTAAGTTTTCCACATTTGTTTTCTCATAAATCAACATACAATACTCCAAAAGACGAGGGTGGGAAACCAGGCTCCGGATTGTTTTGTTAATTTATCAAATAAGACCAATTGCCCATTTACAGAAGATAAGATTCAGAGTCTTGTTGGTCAGCAACAATTACATCCTCAATCATCTTGGGAGTGATCCTACAAGCTTGGCACACCTTACTTTTAGAAGTCTCAACCATTCCATTTGGCAGATTTATTCAAGCATTTTGGTCAGAGAGCATCGCTGCACAGCCGTGTTTGGGCCTTTTGGGTTGTCATGGTGAAATGTTCACCTCAAGGATGGAGTGCTGCACAGAGTTTTGTCCCTTCATTAGTGACCATTAGGTTCTTGCTGATCACAGGGTCCTCAGGTTGAGTTCATAGTGACTATTGGGTTCTTGGTCCTGCCTGACCAAGGCCCTTCATTCCTGACCTTGGAAGACTGTTGGTGCTCTGTTTGAGAATGATAGTCTACCATCCACTTTCAGAAATGTTCTTTTATCTTTCTCTAAATCTGTGTTAACTCAATCCTGTCTCATGTCCAGAGTTTGATTGACAATCTGACCACACTCTAAAAAATAATACACTTACACAACTTAAAAAAATTGAGGTAACAATTTGCATGGATCTTTTTAAGTAATTTCAACTCAAGCCGTTTTTGAGTAAATATTGTGAGACTTATATAGTTAGAACAACTGAATTATATTATATGATCAAATTAATATAATTAAGTTGGTTCAACTTAATTAAGCTTTTAGAGGACAAATCAGGTTGATTGTGCTAAACTAATTGAGTTCTTCTCACTATAAAAGTCTCACAATATTTACTCAAAAACAACTTGAGTTGAAATGACTTAAAAAAAAATTAAGGTAACAATTTGCATGGATCTTTTTTTAAGTTATAGTAACTTACTTCACTTCTGTCTGAATAAAAGCACACAGCAATTTAAATTTTCTGAAAGCATTGTTTATTTTAAAGCAATGGCAACTGGTCCAGTTGTGCAATGAATGAATGTAGAGCTCCGTCTGAATTCGTCATTTATCTGTATAAAAGAAAGGCACAATGTTAGAAAATTTACCTCAAGACAAACAACAAAATGAACAAAATCTACATGGTTTGCAGGGATTGACACATAATATTTCTCAAACTTCAAAAATAAATAAATGTTGGCCTACCTATTAGGCCTATGTTCAGGTTAAGCTAAGAATGTCAAATGGCCCACAAACCTTCATAAATAGTGACAATGTTAGGCTTAACTAGGACGACCAAATATGATCCTCAAACATGTGCAGTGTTAGAACTAGCAATGCTAAAATGTTAAGTGCGGAATACAGCTGCCACGGTGAAATTTGAAGACACTAAAATTACACTAAATTTACCTTTACTAACTCCAAATGATCAAAGGGCAGGCTGCAGGTAACTTTGAAGACGCCAGCTACCAAAGTCATCTTTTCAAATGGTTTAATTACCGTGCAAGCAGCAGCTAGCTTGGAAGACACGATAGCTACTGTCTGTAGATAGCTAAAATCCATCTTTTCAAATATTCAAATTAGCAAAAGGGCAAGCTGTAGCGTTAATTTCATTTGAGTGTCACGTGACAAAGATTTTGATGCACTGTGTGCCGTTGTTTGATAGCTGTTGCTTTTAAAACAAACACAAAAATAGTAGGCTAGACTACTTTTTGCATTACCTGTGATGTTCGATGCAGGCTACAGGATCCTGTGCCATAATTTCTGTTACTTCTCAGGCGTGGTCTGGAAGGTCCTGAACGTTCAATCGTGTTATTAGCTTTATAAGTTTGGTCACGAGATTTACAAGTTTCAGGAACTTAATACTTTCTATTGTTAGGTGAAAGCAAGACTGTGTGTTGAAAATCCATATATGAATAAGTTCAGACAGCTTTCTTTCTTTTTCAGTATTACAAACTCCTTAAAATAAATTGTCAACTCACCTATACATGTACAAGTAGCAAACTTAATTTTTTTATGTCGAAAATGTTCTTCATTTTAAGTTTTATCTACTAACCTCTGAATCATTTTTTAGAGTGCAGAGGTAATACCAGCTTTATGGCTGGCATTTGGGAAAAATAACTGCCATTTGGGAAAAATAACTCCAAGGGAGTCTTGAGGAGAGACAATGTGATTGGGAAATTCTTTTGAGGAATATAACTGAGTTCATGCCAGAAATAAAGCCTTGGTGAAACAGGTTTCACTTGCAGCCATGGCATCTTTGCATCAAAGATATTCTACAAGGTAGTGTGCAAAAGTGGACCACATAAACAATACAGCATTAAAAAACATTTTTAGGCTGATGATTAATCTCTTTAACAAGAAATTGTGCCTAAAATTCTTGAAATTGCCCGCTTAAAAAATAATACTTCAATATCAATACTATCAATTCATGCCTATTAGTGTGCTTGAGTGTAGGCCTAGCCTGCTCTGCCAGTTCTTGTCTACACCCATTCAGAGCACAAATAAAAGTGCAGAGATCTCTGTTAAATCAAGTTTAATAGACGTTTACATAGCTAGTACCAGCTGAAGTCTGAAGAAAGGGTAAAAGGATCAGATAGACAAACAGACAGGTGAGTGTGTGTGAGTGTGTAAGAGAGAGAAAGAGAGACAGTTGGCTGTAGCTGGCAGTCATAGAATTTAGAATATCGAATAACCTGAAGCACATAGTGCTCTGTTCTTCATGGTTGGTGATATTAGTGACTAGCCTTCTACATCTGAGCAAGCACATTTTCATAGTTCATAGTGGCACAGTCTAGTTAGGTTATATTCTGAGGTGTGTCTTTCTGTTAGTCAGGTGATGGCACACATATTCTAAAAGAAACAGATTTTGGGCTATGTATCCAGTGGCAGATATGTGTGGACTGGTGAATGACCCATCACTAGAGACATATGCCAAATTTCTTGTTTTTGTCCATGAGAGAGTAGTGATGGTGATCACAGATCAGCCAATGATTACATTGTTACAGTGCAGTTATTTTACAACAGAACAAAGCAGTTTGGCACAGGAACTGCTACAAATCCACCTGTAACAGTGAGCATCTGCAGCATGCTAAGATTCGCTACTAGAAATCATGTGAAGCAGGCAGGACTCAGCGTCTTCAGAAAAGATGTGGTAGACCATCTTCTGAACCTGCAGCAACACCTGCAACTGCATCAAGTCCATCTAGAGGGACTTTGTACACTTGTTCAGCAGCAGCTGCTGCCAGCATAGATAAGTGCTTCTTCTGTCAGAAGCAGACAAAAGAGCATCTGTAAAATAAGCTGTAAGCTCTTTAGACAGGTATTATTACAGCCAGCGTAATAGCATTGCAATAGTCTATGCTTGAGGTGACAAAAGCATGGATTAATTTCTCGGCATCTGGTAAGGATAAGGACTTCCTTAAATGGTAAAATTAAGTTTTGGTGATCTGTTTTATGTGATTATTTAGTGCTAGGTCCTGGTCAATTATAACTCCTAGGTTTTTAACAATTGTGGATGAGGTCAGTGGAAGATCACTATATGTAGCCTGAGATGTGGATAGGATATCCCTCATCTTTTTAGAACCTAAAACCATGACTTCTGTTTTATCTGAGTTCAAAAGCAGGAAATTATTCGTCATCCATGTCTTTATATCTCTTATACATGTGTCAAGTTTGGCTAACGGGATTAATTCATCAGGTTTTATGGAGAGGTATAGTTATGTATCCTCTGTTAGACAACAGGGACCCCAGTACTGAGCCTTGAAGCACTCCATATTTTACTATAATCTAGGTATGGTTTATTACGGACCTGTACAAATTGTTGACGGTTAGGAAGGTATGATCTAAACCAAGCGAGTGCTGAGTCAAAAAATCAAATTTTCAAGCCTAAGTAGTATGTCATGGTCTATGGTGTCAAAGGCAGCGCTGAGGTCCAGGAGGACCACTGACACAAGGCTAGGTTTTTTTGAGGGAGGGCTTTAATAACAGATGTCTTAAACGACTGCGGTACATGCCCCGATAGCATTGAATTATTCAAAACATTATCCAAGGGGAGAGCAGTCTTAAGAAGGTGAGTAGGAATAGGGTTTAGTAGACTAGTTGCAGATTTTGATGAGGAAATTGTGGAGGTGAGATCTAATATGTTGTGTATATGTAAATTAATTAAATGTTGTTCGAGGTCTCATCTGTGTTTCTTTTATGTTTTTGCTATCTTTCAGCAATAGAGTATGTGTATTTGGTGAAACTGATCTTATCTCTAATTGTTTGACATACAATCATAATACTGACATACAATCATACTGTTGAAAATAACTGTTTTGTGAACTTTATTCATCATAGCCAGTGATTTAGGCGAAATGTATGGTGTTAATTATAGTGAAATATACAATTAAAAAAAAATAGGGTTGAAACAGGTAAAGAAAAATGGAGACATAATTTTTCTCCATGTTCATTGACCTCTAAAGACAGTCCAACCACTCTCCAAAAATTAACATTTCAAACCCACAGAAACCACATAGGCCCCCTGACTAATAAGTCAAATTGGACAACAGTGTCTGCCTCAAAATACAACAGAGAAATCATGAACTCAAAATGTCATTGTGGGGAAAAAAAACAATGACTGCGTAACAGTGCAAAACAGACCTTTCAGAATAAGGATAATAGCCTAGCGCTAATAACAAGCCTTGCCAAAATTATGGGTCATTAAGTAAGAATACAAAATAATTGTTAGATTAAGTAGATTATGTTAAAACGACATGTTAAAACGACAATAATGTCCGATTAGGCCGAACTTCCGACGTATTTTTTTGCACACATGACGCGACCAATTAATCACTGCTGGCTCTGCCTGCTGCACTGCCTGCACATTCAATGTCCTCGGCTTCGCGGCTGCTGCAACTTGCGCTCTCTTCATCTTGACCTACTCTATAAAACAGAAACACCAAACTCTCTTCTACACTTTGCAGAATGCTTTCATCTCGTCACGTAAGGCTTTGTCAATCCACGGGTACCTCCATACCCACTCCTCCCAGTATCTGTATAGACGCTTTTGCTTTTTAGCGGCATGTTGGGGTTCCGGTACATCAGCCATGTCAAGGAATGAATAAAAATGAGCTAAAATCAGTGCATATTCGCGCCTAATTATAGAACGTCAAAAAAGAAACAAAGTAGCCGGGGCTGCATCCAGACACTTAGCTGCCGTCGGGGTCTGCATGCAGTCGACTCAACCTCTCTACGGACAGTTTTTAATGTTTATCAGAAAATAACTACTCAGTATTCTGATTGAGTATAATGTTCGGGACAATTAGGGCCGGATTCGGGATTCGGGATAAACGCTTAGATTTCGGGACTGTCCCGAATTGCTCAGGACGGTCACCCTAATTGAACATCTGATTGTGCAAACTGTTAGGCCTAACCATAACGGCTATTTGATATCCATTCACACATGGGTGATCGATTTCTTTTTCTGGATCAGTTTATTCCATTCCATTCCATTCCCACATAGATACTCGACCTCATGTTTGCTGTGCGAACGGGATTCACACGACCTGTGACGTAGAGATAAAAAAACAAAATAACAGCAAGAATTTGATACATAGGCCTATACAGGTCTTTGATTGGCTAATCTTTTCAGTTTGCAGGTGCGTTTTTCCCACGTCCGGAAATGGTGATTCAGTTAAATCGGTGCCTTTTGCGTCCAATAAGTTCTGAAGTTGCTTTAACAACAAATACATTTGTAGGCCTAATGTAAAAAACGTAGTGTTACTATAGATCATATGCTCAATATAAGACCAGTATCATATGCTATGGGTAAGGATTTTGGCCTGTCCCTCGCTATAGCCTAGAACTAGTTGTTCTTTTTCAACAGGGCTCTTTTATAAAATGTTGGTCAAATTATAACATTTTCACAGTTGTATTGTCTCAAGTGTAATCTCATTGTTAAGTAATGGCTTTGATATAAATAGATATATTTTCTTAGAAAAAATAATCATTTTATCATTGTCCCCCAATTTCGTATCAGTCTATCACCAAAAATCCCTAGGCCTAGGGGACTGGACGATGGTACAAACCAGTAACATCATTTTTAAGTAGGCCTTAGTGACATCATTAGGACGTTCCTATTTTTCATGTTTTATCATGGTTGTGAGAGAGGGGGCAGCATACAATATCAGTCCTGTTACCATTTTTTTAAAGTGTAGGCTAGTCTATAAACAATTATTTAGTTTGAAACTATTATATTTTTCACATTTTTAAAATGGAAAAGGCACCGATTTCGTGAAATGATCCAGATGAGGCTCGCACATCAGAAAACCCCTAGAGGGCCACAGTCACCGTCAGGTTTTTTGTTTCATGATTGTAAAATTGAGCTTTTCGTTTATAGCCACGTTTAGGCCTAGGCCATCCTCCAGGACCAGGAATAACCGGCAGGCCGGTCTCCAATATTAGAAGATCAAAGCAACCATTATTAGGCTACAAATCTCTGTGTGAAAATCTAACTTTGGTACAAAATTCAAACTTGCTGAACAAAACTTCTTTACCGTGTGAACTGCAGAGTAAGAGCACTGGCACACTATTTGTGTTAAACTGATACAGTGTAGCTGACAGCGGAAATGAGACAAGTGGATGAGATTATCCCAGTCACCGCTAGTTTCTACTGGCAACACTTAAAAGTCGCCGTCAACACATCGAACATGGCGGACGGGGATTCTTGGGGTAAGAAATATCAATGGAATTATTGTAGGTAGGACCGACTGTCACTAGATATGTTTGCCTACAGACTTATAAATGTTTAAGATTAATCGAAACGATGATTATGATCATGAAACAACTTTGGTCGTCTTTTTGAAATGTGATGACGTCTTTTATTTTTCTAGATACTGAGAGCTTTGAGCCAGATCAGCCGCTAAAAAATGCGGCAGTGCATGATAAATGGGAAGGCGAGGATGAGGAGGAGGACATTAAGGTACGCAGTATAATTAAAGTACACCAGTGTCAGCGCAACAACATGCAGTCCTTCATGCAATGTCCCTCGACAGCAACCGGTTATAGAACTCTAGCACTAGGTCTCGTGAAATTGCTCACGTTAGCTTCAGCTAAGGTTAGTTTCCCATGCTAACTTTATTGCTAGATGTATGTTAGCTATCCCTCGGTTCCATTAATCTGCTGGAGACACAGTTAGCGACTAGGGAATAACTTAACTACGTAAAGTGCCTACATGGCCTGTCAATTAGTCAGCTATTACATTGTAATGACAGAGCTTACACATCATTTTGTATAGGGGATAACTAACCACCTTAATAACAATGTTGTTGACGTTACCACTGTCAAACGTATTTGTGTAGGCTATAATGAAGCAGATTGTAGATACTGTAATTTAGGAAGTTGGGATGTTGATGATGGCTGCTTCCTTCAGTCTGGCTGCTACACATCAGCCTGATGTTTAGTACTGCTGTGAATTCTCTGTTGGTTGCAACTTGCCAGTTAAACACAGTGTGTGACTCACCTGAATCCATATGGATGTTGCGCCTCTAGGATAATTGGGATGACGAAGAAGAGGAGGAAGAAAAGTCTGCTGAGAAACCAACAGGTTGGCTCATGTTAATGGCTGAAGACAGAACTGGTCATTTATACCTTTGCTGGACATGCTCCATAGAGGTGTTAAGTGGAGGCCTACTGGCCCTGGTGCTTTTGTCTTACAGAGGTCAAGTCTTCTGAGAAGAAGAAACTAAATGAGAAAATTAAAGAGAAGGAAAATTTGCAAAGACAAAAGCAGGAGGAGCTTCGGAAGAGGGTGTGTGTGTGTGTGCGTGTGTGTGTGTGTGTGTCTGTGTGTGGAATAGGAATACTGTGTTCTTTCCTATGCTGCTGCTTAAGCTTGAGGCAGGTTTTATGAGCTGTCTGTTCTCTTTCGATCTCAGATAGAGGAGCCGGAGGAGCAGGCGCAGCTTACGGAGCTCACGCAGGTCATGGAGCTCACGCCAGAGGATGATCTCGCAGAAACTCTACACGTGAAGAAGCTTCAGGAGGACACTGATCTGGAGCTGGCTAGCGATGCATTCGGTAAGAGCATCCATTTCAGGGTGAAGGAGACTGTCCTCCCTCCACCCTCTTACTGATTATGGATCAGATAAATGGCACTTCTTCTGCGACCATGAGACCGTCGTGCTCTTCTGTCTCTTGTCTCAGGCGTCGTTAGTAACCATGTGACGGGCATTGACGCTATCAGTCCCGCCTCCAGAGAAGACTTCACAGAGTTTGAGAAGCTGCTGAAAGACAAGATCTCACCCTACGAGAAGTCCGTACATTATAGCAACTTCGTAGAGTCCCTGTTCAAGAACCTGTGCATCTCAAGTGAGTACTGGCGTGGTTACTTCTTAGGCAGGACATCTGGATTTCTGTTGTATTTTACTTTAGTCAGAATGTCATGAAGAAGTATATTCATGCCAATGTTGTTCAGTTGAACTGATATCTTGCTGTAAATTTGACCTTTGAGGAAACCAACTGTTTCCTCTTGTTGTCTTTGTTGATGTGTTTGTGCAGTGGAAGTGGAGGACCTGAAGAAGATCAACAACTCAATGACTGCGCTGCTCAGTGAGAAACAGAAGCAAGAGAAGGTTAGCTGGTGTTCTAATCTGTGTTCTGATCTCTGTGTTCTGAGAAGGTTAACTGGTGTTCTGATCTGTGTTCTGATCTCTGTGTTCTGAGAAGGTTAGCTGGTGTTCTGTGTTCTGATCTCTGTTCTGAGAAGGTTAGCTGGTGTTCTGATCTGTTTTCTGATCTCTGTGTTCTGAGAAGGTTCTGTGAAGGTGATATCTTTATAAGTTCGCCGTGAACATGCACAACTCTAGGTTAACAAATACGAGATTGATTGAACTAACTGGTAACCGGTGTTTTGGAACCAACAGTTCAGATTTAGTCACCACAGGTTGAGAGAACACAGAGGTTAAGTTTTATCTCAGTGTTTGTTAAACCTCCTTTCTGGAATAACCCCCTGGTGTTCTGAGAAGGTTAGCTGGTGTTCTGGGACCATATTCACAAAGCCTTTTATCTTACCACTAGGAGTACTCCTAAATCGCACTAAAAGATTTTAGCTAGGAGTTTTCTCTTAAAAGTTATTCACAAAGCCTTTCAGACCTAGTCTTAGTAAGGAAAAATGACAACTCCTAAACTAAGAGTGAGTCTTCGTTGCTATGGATGACATCATTACTCATGCACGAGCTTGACTGAAGCGACCACCTTGATTGGCTGATGATTGTAACGTGGGAATGATTCCAAACACCTCTCTTACGATGATGAGTGACAGGTCTGAGAATGCGTGCGCTACACAAGTATAGTGCGAAGGACGGAAGATGATAAATAACTGAATAAAAAGGCCTAGCCTAAATGAATAAAGAGTAAGGCAAAACAAATAGCCTAGTAGCCTAATGAAACATAGGCCTACGGATTGATCGGATCTTTGCAACATTAGTAAATTAATGTCATATGCCTACGTTTGCAAAGAGGAGAACATTTTAATTTGATTCACAATGAAACGTTACATTTAATTTACATGTTGACAATGAGTAGTTTTGGTTGTTGTTGGTGGCGTTATAGCATCCCTTTTATGCCTACAATGCAAAATTGTTCCCTCGCGATTGGAAGCTCCTGTTGCCGCATACCCATTTCAAAACATTGCAACGTGAAATGCCACAAAAAGCTGTTTGTGAAAAGGTCTTAGTGAGTTAGGAGTCCTCTCAACTTCTTTTAAGCTGTCCCAGACTTAGGTGCTACTTTTAGGTCTAAAATGCTTTGTGAATTACTTTTAGTGGAAAAAATTAGGAGTCCTAAAGTTAGGAGTGACACGCCCATTATTTTTAGGAGTTGCTCCTAAATTCGCCACTTAGGAGCTACTTTTAGCCTTAAAATTCTTTGTGAATCTCTGTGTTCTGGTCATAGACTGTAAAAATAGTTCTGATCTCTGTGTTCCGAGAAGGTTAGCTAATGATCTGATCCCTGTGTTCTGTGACAGAGAAACCTCACATAGTAGGGTTTAGTATTAATACCAATTTGTCCACTTTTCTACATAAAATGTCTTCACAGCAGAATAAAGGCTGTTTTAATGATTGTAATGTTTGTCTTCACAGCAGAGTAAAGGCTGTTGTAATGTTTCAATGTTTTAATGTTTGTCTCCACAGCAGAATAAAGGCTGTTTTAATGATTGTAATGTTTGTCTTCACAGCAGAGTAAAGGCTGTTGTAATGTTTTAATGATAGTAATGTTTGTTTCCACAGCAGAATAAAGGCTGTTTTAATGATTGTAATGTTTTAATGTTTGTCTCCACAGCAGAATAAAGGCAAGAAGAAGAAAAGGGGAGTGGTCCCAGGAGGAGGCCTAAAGGCCATCATGAAGGACGACCTGGACGATTACGGCGGGTTTGACGGTGGCTACACACAAGACTACGAGGATTTCATGTGACGCTGGCTCCATGACCCCCTCGCCCTCCGCTGCCCTTTGACCCTGTGACCTCTACATGACCTGCGCCCCAGCCCACGAATCTCAGCCTGAGCAAGCAAACATCTGTCCAACCATGTGGCGCTGGCAAACATCTCTCCACCCATGCGGCGCTGGTTAACATCTCTCCACCCGTGGGGCGCGGGTAAATATCTCCACCCACCCATGCGGCGCTGGTTAACATCTCTCCACCCATGCGGCGCTGGTTAACATCTCTCCACCCATGCGGCGCTGGTTAACATCTCTCCACCCATGCGGCGCTGGTTAACATCTCTCCACCCATGCGGCGCTGGTTAACATCTCTCCACCCATGCGGCGCTGGTTAACATCTCTCCACCCATGCGGCGCTGGTTAACATCTCTCCACCCATGCGGCGCTGGTTAACATCTCTCCACCCATGCGGCGCTGGTTAACATCTCTCCACCCATGCGGCGCTGGTTAACATCTCTCCACCCATGCGGCGCTGGTTAACATCTCTCCACCCATGCGGCGCTGGTTAACATCTCTCCACCCATGCGGCGCTGGTTAACATCTCTCCACCCATGCGGCGCTGGTTAACATCTCTCCACCCATGCGGCGCTGGTTAACATCTCTCCACCCATGCGGCGCTGGTTAACATCTCTCCACCCATGCGGCGCTGGTTAACATCTCTCCACCCATGCGGCGCTGGTTAACATCTCTCCACCCATGCGGCGCTGGTTAACATCTCTCCACCCATGCGGCGCTGGTTAACATCTCTCCACCCATGCGGCGCTGGTTAACATCTCTCCACCCATGCGGCGCTGGTTAACATCTCTCCACCCATGCGGCGCTGGTTAACATCTCTCCACCCATGCGGCGCTGGTTAACATCTCTCCACCCATGCGGCGCTGGTTAACATCTCTCCACCCATGCGGCGCTGGTTAACATCTCTCCACCCATGCGGCGCTGGTTAACATCTCTCCACCCATGCGGCGCTGGTTAACATCTCTCCACCCATGCGGCGCTGGTTAACATCTCTCCACCCATGCGGCGCTGGTTAACATCTCTCCACCCATGCGGCGCTGGTTAACATCTCTCCACCCATGCGGCGCTGGTTAACATCTCTCCACCCATGCGGCGCTGGTTAACATCTCTCCACCCATGCGGCGCTGGTTAACATCTCTCCACCCATGCGGCGCTGGTTAACATCTCTCCACCCATGCGGCGCTGGTTAACATCTCTCCACCCATGCGGCGCTGGTTAACATCTCTCCACCCATGCGGCGCTGGTTAACATCTCTCCACCCATGCGGCGCTGGTTAACATCTCTCCACCCATGCGGCGCTGGTTAACATCTCTCCACCCATGCGGCGCTGGTTAACATCTCTCCACCCATGCGGCGCTGGTTAACATCTCTCCACCCATGCGGCGCTGGTTAACATCTCTCCACCCATGCGGCGCTGGTTAACATCTCTCCACCCATGCGGCGCTGGTTAACATCTC
Organism: Alosa alosa; assembly: GCF_017589495.1. NCBI lineage: Eukaryota > Metazoa > Chordata > Actinopteri > Clupeiformes > Clupeidae > Alosa > Alosa alosa. The sequence goes on from NC_063199.1 coordinate 21,305,504, forward strand.
TCCACCCATGCGGCGCTGGTTAACATCTCTCCACCCATGCGGCGCTGGTTAACATCTCTCCACCCATGCGGCGCTGGTTAACATCTCTCCACCCATGCGGCGCTGGTTAACATCTCTCCACCCATGCGGCGCTGGTTAACATCTCTCCACCCATGCGGCGCTGGTTAACATCTCTCCACCCATGCGGCGCTGGTTAACATCTCTCCACCCATGCGGCGCTGGTTAACATCTCTCCACCCATGCGGCGCTGGTTAACATCTCTCCACCCATGCGGCGCTGGTTAACATCTCTCCACCCATGCGGCGCTGGTTAACATCTCTCCACCCATGCGGCGCTGGTTAACATCTCTCCACCCATGCGGCGCTGGTTAACATCTCTCCACCCATGCGGCGCTGGTTAACATCTCTCCACCCATGCGGCGCTGGTTAACATCTCTCCACCCATGCGGCGCTGGTTAACATCTCTCCACCCATGCGGCGCTGGTTAACATCTCTCCACCCATGCGGCGCTGGTTAACATCTCTCCACCCATGCGGCGCTGGTTAACATCTCTCCACCCATGCGGCGCTGGTTAACATCTCTCCACCCATGCGGCGCTGGTTAACATCTCTCCACCCATGCGGCGCTGGTTAACATCTCTCCACCCATGCGGCGCTGGTTAACATCTCTCCACCCATGCGGCGCTGGTTAACATCTCTCCACCCATGCGGCGCTGGTTAACATCTCTCCACCCATGCGGCGCTGGTTAACATCTCTCCACCCATGCGGCGCTGGTTAACATCTCTCCACCCATGCGGCGCTGGTTAACATCTCTCCACCCATGCGGCGCTGGTTAACATCTCTCCACCCATGCGGCGCTGGTTAACATCTCTCCACCCATGCGGCGCTGGTTAACATCTCTCCACCCATGCGGCGCTGGTTAACATCTCTCCACCCATGCGGCGCTGGTTAACATCTCTCCACCCATGCGGCGCTGGTTAACATCTCTCCACCCATGCGGCGCTGGTTAACATCTCTCCACCCATGCGGCGCTGGTTAACATCTCTCCACCCATGCGGCGCTGGTTAACATCTCTCCACCCATGCGGCGCTGGTTAACATCTCTCCACCCATGCGGCGCTGGTTAACATCTCTCCACCCATGCGGCGCTGGTTAACATCTCTCCACCCATGCGGCGCTGGTTAACATCTCTCCACCCAGCTCTCAAGCATAGTGTATTCACCTGGCCCAAGAATTTCATGCAATCAAAGGACCCAGACTCCCCATGAAAGCTTTGCTAACAAAGAAGGTATTTGGGCAAAGGAAAATAATAGAGGAAAAAAACAAGACATTCAGGATTCTGAAACTCAAATAGGACTACAGTGTTTTCTTAAGAATATGTAATAAACTTATTCTTTAAATGCCTGTAACTGTTTTCTGACAAATTGTCTGACCACCATGTTGAACTCAAACACATATTCAGTCTCACTACAGCATTTGAATCGCAAAAACAAATTATTTTATGGTTGAGTAAAATAATTAAAAGCTGAATTCCAAAAATAATTCAGTGGAAATGCATGGATTCCAGTTTCTTCCAGTAGCAGCAACTGGAATCCATGCATTTCCACGGAATTATTTTTGGAATCTGATCCCTTATCATACCTGTTCATTCTTACTCGTCGCTCGACTTATCGTGACTAAATTCAAGATGGCTGCAAACGCTAAACTTCATGAAGATACTGTCTGTATAAATCGTCTTGTAAGTAAATTACCAGTGCTTTTTCAAAGTTCTCAATGTCTCGTTTTAAATGTCAGGGCCCTCGGAAGTCTACCAATGAAGTGTGGAGATACATTGAGCCTCGTAAATGGTGTAAAACAGTGATTTATTTGCATGGCTAGCCCGATGCCGAAGCACCACCATTGAAAAAGCTGTTGGTAGCATCTGCTAACTAGCGCCAGATTTTGGAGTGCAGGGGACAAGCCGAGATGGGCTATGAGACAAACGTCAGAGGTGGAAAGTAACTAAATACATTTACTCATTTCACTGTATTGAGTAGTTTTTTTGTGTATTTTGTATTTTTTAAGTAGTTTTTCAAATTAGTACTTTTTATTTTTACTTGATTACGTTTTGAGTGAAGTATTGTACTTCGCTACATCACAAATCCCATGCTTTACTGAGTAAAAAAAAAAAGTTAAGACTAACGACAACCGAAAGGAAGGGGGGAAATTGCGCCCGGAACCACTAGAATGATCAGCATGTATCAAGCTGGCACCAAGTCTTTCTGAAAGAGATGGAGATGGAAGTGGATCGCGAGATAGGCTACCTCAGATTACCTGTGTAACCAAGGAAAGTGTATTTTCCGCTCTTTCAATGGATTGCCTCAGTTCTATTATTGGAGATATTAAAGCAGTTTAACACCATGGGATTTCGTGTTTTAACGTGTGTGCTCATCTTTCTTTGGAAAGAAGTTTATTAGCATCTGTTTCCCCTCATTTTCATCTCTCTTTTTCTCGTTTTTGCCTTTGTTTTTTGGTAATCCAACGTGGTTTTCTTGGAGAAAGACATTGTACCAGCAGCACAACAATTAGCTGTCCACTACTAGCGATGCTCAACTACGTAAACAAAATGAGATACCTTATCAATCGTTGTGCAGGCGGACCAAACCATTTTGCGCTTTAGCAAGGGAGAGTGAGAGTGACCTTTGGCCTTGTCAAACTCATATTAGGTAGTGGGCCGGATTTGTTTAAATGAAACCTCGTTGGGGCAGCCGTAGCCCACTGGTTAGCACTCTGGACTTGTAACCGGAGGGTTGCCGGTTTGAGCCCCGACCAGTGGGCCGCGGCTGAAGTGCCCTTGAGCTAGGCACCTAACCCCTCACTGCTCCCCGAGCGCCGCCATTGTAGCAGGTAGCTCACTGCACCGGGATTAGTGTGTGCTTCACCTCACTGTGTGTTCACTGTGTGCAGTTTGTGTTTCACTAATTCATCGATTGGGTTAAATGCAGAGACCAAATTTCCCTCACGGGATCAAAAAAGTATATATACTTACAGTCATGGTCATTATACATTTTCTGCTGTCATATAGTGCTCTTTCTCTCTTGAAATTCCCTACTTCCATGTTAGTTTTTCTGACTAGGTAGCCAGGCAGCTGCAGCGCTACACTCTGGGGGGCATGAACATGGGGGCTCACGAACATGCCCCCAGAATGTAGCGCGGTAGCTGCCTGGGTACTTTAGCTGCTGGCTGCAGCCACTAGAGCTGGGTAAAACCGACCCCCCCAAAAAAAAAAAAAAAAAGTAACTAAGTAACTTTTACTTAAAGTACATTTTAAATGAACTACTTTTTACTTTTACTTGAGTAAATTTTCAGATGGGTAATTTAACTTGTACTTGAGTAATATTTCATCAAAGTATTGGTACTTTTACTTGAGTACAATATTTTAGTACTTATTCCACCTCTGACAAACGTTCACACTCGGTATAGTGTTGCACGGCGTATCGATACTAAAAAAGTATCACGATGCCTTCACGCAAAAAACGATACGATTTTCGACGTTTTTAGAATCGATACTTTCTTAAAATAATAACGTTCTGTGTTTGTGTGAACTGCTGCTCTCACTGCTCCTTGCACGCATCTAGGCAAGTGGGCGTGTCAAGCAGGCAGCTCTGAGTGAGTGAGTGAGTGCGCAGCCAACGTCAACATAGTTCTTTGCCGACAGTCCTCAGCCTTGTGGATAAAACAAAAGGTGAAGTAAAATCTGCAACTATTTCGGATACATCGCGAATAGTGAAGGCAAGCCATCAGGTACACAGAGGCCCGTTTGTAAAATACAACATTTTTAAAGAGTTCAAAAAACGACAGGTTAACGAATATGCTATAGAAAACACGACTACAGTTAGTGCCAAGTTCTTCTCTTCTGTTTTAGTCTAGCCTAAGTGAAACGAGTATATGGTTCTCTGGGATAAAGCGAACCTTCCTTCATCGATGCATTTTGACGAGACATAACGAGCTGTAATCATAGGGTGCTAACGTGATGAAAGCGCAATGTTCACGCCAGAATAACATTACCATAACTTGTAAACAATCTATTTCATGTTCGGTCAGTACTACTGGTAATATTTGTCATGGCATGTAGACTGCAATTTGTTTAATAATTATTGGCCAGATGTAAGATAGGACACCCGAAATGCGCTAATTAAAGCCCACGGCATATAATACCACCAAAGCGTGTTGAGTCCTAATAATAATAGCGGCTTATTGTTACTAGCAAATCATGTTATCAAAGAAATAGACGTAATGTAGGAATGCACACAGATATATTTCAACAGGTAGGCTAATGGTGTAGGCCTATCTACGAAGACCTGAGTGGTTGGAATGTCGTACTTGTACACTGGGCGCAAAGAAGACTATCCTCACATTTTTACCTTTGCAACTGTCAAAGAAATCCCATGAACACGGGAAGACCAAGGGTAGCCTATACTGTACATCAGATGGCCTAAAGATTAGGCCCCTCTGCATAGCATTCAGTGATTTGCATGCAGTAATTTCAACACTGACCTTGATCTAGCCTAGGTTGGCTATTTGAAGCTACTTTATTGCCAAAACAACACAATGTAAATGAACTATAACAAACAATAAAGGACTTAATCACACAAAGTAGGCCTACTATTTTACTGACTATAAAAATGATAATTATGTAGGAAGTTTAGAACTCAGAGTTGACCTGCACACTACAAAAGTGCACCGAATTCAACACAAATGATTCAATACACTTGGAGGAGGTATGAGTCCTTTCTTTTCCAGATATCTTAGGATTTCGCCGTAGTATCGTTTTAGTATCGAGCATCGTGATATTTATGGCAGGTATCGTATCGAAGTCATAATTTTGGTCATGTTTCAACACACTTTAGGTCAATATCACACCGGAATTCTCCTTTAAGCCTCTCACTATGGCATTGCCAGCCTACATTTGTGACACCACACATGTCCTGTCCATCCTAGTGGAAATCTGTAAAGGAATCTTTAGGAAGTCCACGGACAGGAACACTGTCACAGGCCGATAGTTTTCATCCTAGCACTCTTATTTCAAATATCCCCTATGGTCAGTTTCAAAGACTACGCAGAATCTGTGACTCTGATGTGGACTTCGATGTAGGCTACAGGCCGAGGATATGTGCAAACGTTTTCAGTATAGAGGGCATAAGAAAAAAAGACCTAAATTCAGCCCTGGACAAAGCAAAATCATTAAACAGGAAGGATTTGTTCAAGAAATCTCACCGACAACGTACATCCAATAATAAGATCTTTTTCTCTACACAGTATGGCTCTATGGGTTTTGACATTAGACGGGTAATCAGAAAAAATTGGAACATACTACATAGTGACCCTAATTTATGCCCAGTGTTTTTAGAGCCTCCAATGTTCTCCTTCAGGAGGGCACCCACTCTTAAGGACAAACTAATGACGAGTCACGTCCCTCCTTCTAGACCTTCTTCATGGCTTCAGAGACCCAAGGGCACATACTGATGTGGCTCATGTAATCATTGTGACAATGTTGCCCGTCCAAAGTTAATATATTGATGTGTTTACCCAAACATTTTATTGTAAGGACTTTGCTAATTGTAACACCACACATGTTGTTTACAGACTTGAATGTGAGAGTGGGTGTTTCTATGTGGGGCGCAGTAAGCAAAGACTCCAATAGCGTTCTGCAGAGCATAAATACGTCAAAAGAACTCTACATTTCAAAGAGGCTGGACACACTGATCTGAAAAACTTGAAAGTAATGGTCATTAAAGTAATTTCTAGGAATGTAAGGGGTGGGGACAGGCTTCAACGTCTTCAAAGGGAGACCTGGTGGATCGTAAAACTCAAGGCCACCACCTTCCCAGGTCTAAACGATGATGTGGATTTTTCACCTTTTCTATAGGGCTTTTTAGTAATGATGGTAAGTCTGTTCTAATGCTCTATTGGTTTTGTTCTTAGGCATATCATATCATAGTTAGTATGTCTTTGTGTATAATATAATTTAATAATAATATTTAAGTGCAGGAAGTAGCTTTGTGCAAACACTATCTGCATACAATTAACTGTGTTTTCCTTGCGGTCCCTGGGACAGCTCAGTATAATTTGTTGTGATGAGATAATTAGTATCTCCAATTACCTAGTCATTGTTGTTAAGGTTTGGGTGTAGGACTTAGGTCATGTGACCATTCCTACACCTCTCTACCTGGTAAATGTGCTCACCTGTGTTTGTCTAGCATGCTGATGAAAACTGTATGGTAGAAACGCGTTGGCATGTAACCAATGCTTTTTATATTTATCAGGACTGCCTCAATTTGTCTGTTTTTTCATTAAAGTAATAAAGTAGCCTCACACTTTACAGTTTCTGAGTGTTTAGATACACAACACGTCAGACAGCACAGATCTCATGTCGAAGCTGACTCTGAAGTGCAGGTGTGCCTGCAGGTGAATGAAACTGGGATTTTCAAGGTCATGAGGCGCTGGTGTAAAGACCCTTGCTTAAGGTCGCCACTTTGACCTTGGAGACATCTATGTCAGTGTGGAGTTGCATTGCCTGAAGCCAGACGCGTGGCGTTTTATTATGACCCTGGTGGCGGAGAGAGGCGTGCGTTAGGCTGCACAGATAACCTGTCAGTGTTGCAGCCTTGTCCTTGCTGGTGGCGGGGTCATTATCTTGATCATCTAAATTGCCCCCTAAATTGGTCACATGACCTGCATCACAAAGGGTCCAGTCTTTTTGCATTGATTGAACTTATCTAAAACGACTCAAAAGGATGAAATGGTTTTAGGACAAAAAGAAAACAACAGGGAGATTGTAAAGATAAGGCCTGGGGATAATTAACAACAGATTCGGACGAGGAGAACTTACTGTAATACTCCCGCATCGATTGGCTGTCAGGGGGGTGGAGGTGTGTGTGTGTGTGTGTGTCCCCATAACGGATGAACAGTGCCGTGTGTGTGTGTGTGTGTGTGTGTGTGTGAGAGAGAGACCTTCCCTATAAAAGGTGGCTGCAGGTCAGGGCAGTTCTGTGTTGGGGTTAGGGTTATGACTGTGCTGCTCTGCTGTGATGGATGTCTCTCTGGGCTGTGTGCTGTCACTCTTCTGGTTGCTGGGCGCGTCCACGGCATGGGCTCTGGCGGACTCGGATGCTGAGGAGACTCAGCCGTCGTCATCGGCAACCCTTCTGCAGGCTCTGCACTGCCCGCCCTGTGAGCGGATCCACTGTTCTCCGCTGCGCACCCTCCAGCTCACGTGCAAGGGCGGCGTCACCACGGGGGTGTGCGGCTGCTGCCCCACCTGCGCCAGGCAGGCGGGCGAGAGCTGCGGGGGCAGCTGGGACTACCTGGGCAAGTGTGACCAGGGCCTGGTTTGTGTGATCGAGGGGGCCGAACACGACACTGCACGCAAAGGTGGCGTCTGCAAGTCAGGTAAGAGACATCACACAGACACCTGAGACACACCTGAGTCTGACTGGGGGAGGACAAGGCCATTTTAACTCCTTGTAATATATATATGCAATATATGTATCTGCATATGTACATGTACATCTCCATATGCAGGATAGTTACCCTGGTCACATGCAATGTTTTATATTTGAATTGTGCTTTGATTTGAGAAGAGGTAATCGATTTTTATTCTGCTGGTAATTGAAAATTGACATCAGAAGAGTTAATCTGATTTATGAACTGTGAAAAGCAATAAAGCTGTCAAGGACTCCTTTGATGTACACGCGCGTTCTTGTTTGAGCAACGTAATAATGACACCTCTTATCTTCCCCATGGTGAAATCGACAAGCCTTATCAACAGAAATCACAGCAATATAGTTAAGGATTTCAGCCTTTTTGACGTCTTCTCTTTCACATTTCTGAGATTTTGCATTTCTTTTTGCAACATTTTTTTGCAACACTTTAAGAAAAAACGTATTTGCCCTTAAACACTATTTGCAACACTTGCCAAACGTATTTGTCCTTAAAGTGTGTGGATCTCAGCTGAACGTTTTTAATCCCCGTTATCCGCAGTGCTGGATGTGGACACCTGCCGACCGGACTGCACCTGGGAGTTCTGTCAAGCCAACCCGCATGAGATCTGCTCCGGCAGGTGAGCAAACTACAACACACACTCAGAGGCAGGGCTCGAATTATCTTTTTGTCTTTAAGGGGGTCTCTCTCTCATAAAAAAGTTGGCACATCCAGTACATAGCCTAAAGGCGATACAATTAAATAGCCTAGGCGCGAGTGGCGCTTTTGCGCAGTATGCGCACGGTAGGCCTTGGCTATAACTTGACAGATTTGATAGAAATTGATTCCTTTTAATTAATTTCAAAATATTATTGATTGCAGTAGTCCATATTTCATTTCAATTTCACAATACAAAAAAATAGACTAAACTTAGTTTAGTCTGAGTGTCATTCTCAATGTAACAACGTAACTCATTTGAACCATACCACCGTCTCAGATAGGCTAAAATACAATAATGCATGTAGTCTTTAACTTATACACAGGGAAAATGCACTAACTGGCAGAAATTAATAAAGCCATTGCAGCCAAACTATGTTATAGTATTATAGGCTAATGTACACATAGTGATATCAACACCGGGGTGTTCAGTCGTCTCGTGTGTTGAACCGTGGAAATAAATAGACGAACAATTTTGGAATTTGCACTGCGTGATGAGATGTTGTCGGGTAGCCATTGAATTTTCCGTAATCAGAGATTGCTAACAGTTGTTTCAAAATATCTGGGAACTTTCCGGAGCTCTGAATGGCAGAGGATAGTTGGAACGTAGCCTAGCCTACTGGTAAGAGATCGTTCAGGGATGGATAATGAGCGTTGTTTAAGATTTAATTACAATGCCAGACACCTTCAGATATAAGAGACCACCTCAGATTTTTGACTTTGTTGTTTTTATGGGAGCCAGTCCTCACTCTAAGGGAGCTCGGCTCCCTCTGGCTCCCACGTAATTCGAGCACTGCTCAGAGGTGACTTAGAAACACACTCTCTGAAGTGCATTTAGAAACATACACTCTGAACTAGAAACACACTCAAATGTGAACGTACAAACACACACTCAGATGTGACCTTAGACACACAGTCTCAGATGTGAAGAAGCAGTGCCTTTATTCTGTGATGTTTCATGAAAATTGATGTTTCATGATCATTAAATGATCCCTGATGTGCACCAGAGGTCTTCTCCCAAACCTTCTGTATCTGCGGTCTCTCTCTCTCTCTCCATCACACTGCTACCATCTGCCTTTACTTTCTAATAGCGGGAACATGTTTTAATCAGCTGTTGTGACCTTTTCTCCATCTTACCCTTCCAACCCTGTCGTCCATCTCACCCATCTCCCTGCGTGCCCTCTGCCCCGGCTGCAGGCATGTGTCCCTGGGGAAGCAGGACTGTCAGGGCTCCTGTCAGCACACATCCTGCTCCAGCTGCCTGGTCCTGCAGCCGCCCCGCTGCCCCCAGTCCTGCGGCGCCACCGACCCGGCCTGCCTGCAGAACTACGGCCGCTGCGTCAGCCGCCACCTGGCCCACACACACCACCCCCCCACCTGCCACCAAACCCTACAGGTAAGCACCACATCCTTGTGGAGACGTTCTCCGTAGTAACCTATAGGTCCTATGTTATACATAACTGCAAACATACAACTGTGTTATTACAGTTGCAATTTGAATGTCCTAACACATGGAGGTTCATGATATTTACCTTTTTGTTGTTGAACCAACAGAGCAACTTTGAGGGCTACTTCTTGTGTATGGTGCCTCCCTGCCTGAACACGGTCCAATGATCAACTTCCTCTTCAAGGGACCCCAGCAGACAACGTTTCAGAAGAATGTAGCATGGACCAAGATGGCAGCTTTGTAAAATTTGTTTGAACTTTACAAGTGTGATTATAGTTGTTTGTTTGTTTCTGTGTATCTTAACAAATCTGTCTTAGAAGTCCTACATTGTGATTGCAAACACATGTAGGCTACAGGCTAATTTGATGGAAAGTTTTAAAATATTAAAACTAAAGTGTAAAGTAATTTCATGTTTTTTTTATTATTATTATCCATTGCACTTTTCTAAATAAAGAACACTAAAATACTTTGCGTGTGTTTGAAGGCACTGAAAACTGGTTATAATGGACAATGAGGGAGAAGTTGCGTTTGTTTGTGTTTATGTTGATATTCAAATTTATTACCAGACACTTTTGTGCAAAAAACTTTAGGCCATTGAAGTAACTCACCCCTACCTTCAGTATTCCCAGAGAAACCCCACGCAGGGTTTCGTTTTTGTTTGAGGTTCAGGCAGCCCCCACATTGTTTGTTTCCAGTTTTTGGAACCTGGGCTGCACAGAGACCAGGTTTTTTACAGTGTAGACTGTAGAAATGGGCAGCTAGCGGTCGTGAGGAGATGATTGCTGAATGTGACAAAAAATTGTATGGGCTTGGAATCGCGTCAAATCCCTGACTGCACCTTTAAATGATCTGCGTACAGAAATGTTGTAATGTCACCATGTCTATCTTTCCATCAGTGATGATGTAGTAGGCTAATATGTATCAAAACCAGGCCTGGTTACTGAATAACTGCGCCTTTATGGGCCTGTCATAACTCACAATGGACCGGTGTGTTCCGGCCTTTTGATGTAAACCCCTGAGAGGAGATGGTTAATTCTCATAAAGCTCTTCTCATCACACACTACTTTATTGATTTATGTGTTTAAGACGAATTAGGTTGTTTCACCTGTTTGGAAACGGGACAGAAGGAGCTTTGTTATTTGTCTCGGTCCTGACTCCTGGTTGACTCACAGCAGCGGTAACCATTTCAATATCATTTAGCCAAAATAAATGGCCCTTTTAGACACAGACAGCAAAGGGCTCAATGCACACCTGCCTATGAAAACCAATCGATGCTACACTGCTGTTAAACTATATAAACATATTAGTATAGGTTGTAGTGCTTCCTTTCTATCATGTCCTGATTGGTCACTCATTTTCAAGCGACATAAACAATGGCACATGGCCTATAACCAGCAGCAAGTGACTCTACCGCTCACAGACGTAGTCTCGCCTTCAAAGGATGCCGCGGCAGTTATCAGCGTCTATCGGTGGCTTCTATCGCCGCTGTTGTTTTTGACTGATAGGAGTGCCGATATCAGGACACAGCCAGGTCATGTGTCGCAAAGACCACAGTGAGCTTCGAATACGTAACGCTACAAATTCCGCGCCACAATGGAGAACCGCAATACCAGAACAGTGAGTCACTGATTTTACTGGCCTGGGCGCAGGAGATAATCTGTGTCTAAGATTAATGTCTTAGAAAATGACATTTGACATGACGGCTCTTCAGCAGCCATGCAGTGGTTGTGTGTGAGGAAGATACTGAAAAGTGCAGGGATTCTGACAAAAAGGGATAACGAGGTCAGGGGCACGCCTCTTACCCAAAACTTCGAACAGGACAGTCAGAAGAGTCGAGTAAAGAGTTTACTAGAGTTTATTCAAGTCATTGAGTCCAAAAGCAGACAGATGTTCTCTTTGAAAGGAGGACTACACCTGTGTGGAAATGGAAATGAAGACAGTAAAAATATACAGGTTTTACTGGGATTATTCAGACAGTAAAAATATACAGGTTTTACTGGGATTATTCACCACCACCCCCCACACCCCAATTGCCTTATGCACAATATAATGAACCCATAGTAAACGCTCCCCTGGTCCTTACTGTAAGCTACTGTTAGCTGAATAAATCATACCAAAATTAAAATAGCTATTTAAAATATAAACCATATGCATGATCCTCATAAACTCCAAAACAATTCAGTTTCATCATTCAACTGTATTTCTACATATTCTAGAAATATAACCTCTATTTGTAATCTGTACCATAACTAAGTTTTTGAAACTGGTATTGTGTAGTAGAAATGACTATTTGGGGTTGCAGTTGCAGGTATGATCTCTTGTCACCTAAAGTTACAGCAACAGAATGGTTTTAAAATGACAAAACAAAATTTTTCATTGATATCGTTGAGCAGTGCAGAACTACTCTGCTGCTGAACAGGGCTGGGCTTCAGGAACACCCCACCCCCCCGCGTGGGTCAGCCAAGGACCAATAAAAAACACACAACTGAAATGCATTTGCAAAGTTAAACAAACAAACAAACAAAGAAAAAAGAAAACACAGATGTTCTGAGAGATGGTGTACAATCCAGAGCAGCTGCCACAGAGGCTGAGAAAAAGGCGGAAGGCTGTGTGTGTGTCTGTGAGTCTGTCTGTGTGTCTGTGAATCTGTGTGTGGAAGGGGCGGAAGGCACTTTGGATGAGAGGTGTGTGTGGGAGACATCTGTAGCCTGCGTGTGTGTACTGTGTATGTATTGTGTGTGAAATGCTTTGTGCGTGCAGTGTGTGTGTGTGTATAATGTATGTATGTATGTATGTATGTATGTATGTATGTATGTATGTATGTATGTATGTATGTATGTATGTATGTGTGTGTGTATATATTTATATATATGTGTGCGTGTGTGTGTGTGTCTGTACTGGTCAGTGTCATCGGAAGGCGCGATGCCAGAAGGACTGGAATGTGGAGGAGTTGAAGGCACCGATAAGGATGAGGAGCAGCAGGTAGAGACTCATCATGATGAAGAAGTGATGGCGCACCAACCATGAAGGCACCGCAGAGTGTCTGGTAACACACACACACACACACAGACAGACAGACAGAGAGACACACACCTAAAACCAGGTACTTGACATTTCAGACATTTCTATAATGAACTGTTAGCCTTCTTCCAAAATGAAATAATGACTTCCATGAATTGCATATTAAGAAACAGTGCAATGGCTTTCAGCAGGCAGGAACACAGCTGGTCATATGATCCCCAAGCTGAACTGTGAGAACTGAAGCTGACTGCTGCTGGGGTGTGCGTGCGGCTGATGGCAGGTGTGTGTGTGTATGCAACCGATGGCTAATGTGTGTGCGTGTGTGTGTGAAGCCGGCGTGTGTATGCAACTGTCTGTGCAGCTGGTGCCTTCCGTGTGTGTGTGTGTGTAGCTGATGGCTGGTGTGTGTGTGGCTGATGGTTGGTCTGTGTGAAGCTGACTGCTAGTGTGTGTGTGTGTGTGTGCGCAGCTGATGTCTGGTGTGTGTGTGTGTGTGTGTAGCTGCTGGTTGGTGTTTGTGCAGCTGATGTCTGGTGTGTGTGAAGCATGGCTCACCTGGTTCTGTGGCGCTGCTGGGAGTAGACCAGCAGGTATTTGACCCTCACTAGCTGGTTGTTGGTCACAACAAAGTACTTTTCCGGTACGTCGCCCCCCTCGCTGTTCCTGGCCCGCAGCCGCTGCCGGTCGACCCCCTCCGAGTCTAATGGCATGAGCACGCCACAGACACGGGGCGCCACATGGAAGGAACACAGCACAATAAGGAACACAGTACAATAAGGAACACAGGGCCGTTATCAGCGTCATGGACAAACCGCAGATTGCGAACGCTGTCAGACCCAAGTTTCCGTCGTATTTATCAATCGTTCAATCCTTAGTGTAAACTGCGCCTTTCTCTGCCTTTCTCCGCCCATAAGCGCCAATTCTGAGCGTCCACAACTGAATGGCAGCCTACATACAAAAGCGCCAGTTGAATGAAGTTAACTGATGACAACATTAAAAAGAATCAAAGCGTTTAGCGATCATGAAATAATACCATACATTATAAGATGTAAACAAGCAGGGAGATAATGAAAATCAGTAGTTCTACTCAAACTACTTGTGCACGTAGGCTATGGAAGATTGGTCAAATCTAGCAAGTAGGAAAGTTTAAGTGAATGACGTGAAAGTAAGACATTCGAAAGGCCAACGAAAGTTAAGGTTGCTTTTGGTAGTACAAATACTTTCACCACAAAAACTGTTGCTCTAAATAGCGATTCTGTTGTCTTTGCAAGGTTCTCTTATTGACGCATTGAACTGCAATTTGGATTAACATCTGCTTTTACAAGGCGGAAGTATTTAGGGCCAGAATAGGCGTCGCTTTCAGGAGCAGTCTTTGTACATACCCGCGGAATACATAACTAGGCTCTTTACTCTTCCCTCCCATCTTTTTACGCTAAACTCCCACTTTCCCCTGGATCCTCCCATGAATGCATATGCATGACATGACAATCGCAATCTGCCACTTTCAGCTCCCGCGACAGGCAGTTTGCGCTTTTACATCATTGCGGCCACTTTGTACATACCTCACAATGATTTTACACGCACATTGCGAAACAAATACGCCTGAAATGGGCGCAAAAGCGTTAGTACATCTGGCCCACAGTACACTAAGGAACACGGCATAATAAGGAACACGACACAATAAGGAACACGACACAATAAGGAACACGACACAATAAGGAACACAGCACACTAAGAACACAGCGCAATAAGGAACACGGCGCAATAAGGAACACGCCGCAATAAGGAACACGCCATCATTAGGAACACGCCATCATTAGGAACACGCCATCATTAGGAACACGGCATATTTAGGAAAACAGCACAATAAGGAATGCAGCACAATGAGGAATGCAGTACAATAAGGAACACAGTATGATAAAGAACGCAGAACAATAACGGCGCTTATATACAGGTGCGTTCTGTCACCGCGTGCCAGTATGTGTTCCCGACGGTCGAGGGTGTGTAGCCTACTATGCAAATGCATTGAAGTACTACTACTATAACTGTAATTTGACTGGCTGGTGCCTTCCATTGCTCTCCGTCGGTGCAGCAAAAGTTGAACTTTTCGGTGGGGGCAACAGGAGCAACGCGACGCAACGGACCCACAGTTCAGTTCGGCAACGGATGACGTAAGCCCACATAAAGTGAACGAGATGCATCTCCAGCACTGCAACGCATGCAACTGTGTGTAAGCACTGTTAGGAATGCAGTACAATAAGGAACACAGCATAATGAGGAACGCAGTACAATGAGGAACGCAGCATAACGAGGAACGCAGCATAACGAGGAACGCAGCATAACGAGAAACGCAGCATAATGAGGAACGCAGCATAACGAGGAACGCAGTATAACGAGAAACGCAGCATAATGAGGAACGCAGCATAATGAGGAACGCAGTACAATAAGGAACTCATAACTCAAGGAACTCAAGGAAGGCATAATTAGGACCGCAGTATGATACAGAATGCAGTACAAGAAGTTAACCAGTGAAACTGTGGTCAGTAAGCAGCAGGCAACAAATTAACTGACATTTTCTTACACTATACAAAATATCAAATGTATAAGATATCTGAATTTAAATCCATCCTTAGTAGTGTTAATTTTGTCACCTATTTTTAATTTAGTCATAGTCTTAGTCTTGTGACGAAATGTCCTTTTTAGTCTTTGTCATATTTAGTCATTCAAATATCATTTTTGTTAGTCAAGTTTTAGTCGACTAAAAGTCTCGTCATTTTAGTCTAGTTTTTAGTCAAAAGAAAACTAAAGGTATCTTAGTCTTAGTCAGTTTTTAGTCAACACATTTTAGTCTTTTTTTTTAATAACAAATTATTTCTGATTACCATTTGAGTCAAATAGTGTTTCACACATCTCAATTTTCCAACAATATTGTGTGTCCACAGGGCTACTCGTCTGTTATAATTACTCATTCTGATTTTTTGTCAGTATGTTTACATGCACAGGTAAGTCGAGCTACATAGCTCGGCTGGGATTTGACCATAGACAGTAAAAGATTTGACTGGACCACTGTCATATTCGTAGACCAGTGTTTATCAAAGTGTGTTCGGGGGATCACTGGTGGTCCGCAAGCTATCCCAAGTGGTCCATGAGCAGGCGTGGTAAAATATAATATAGATGAGTTGTTTGCCAAATAACTTGTAGTTATATCCAAACAGTTCTGCAACACTGTCTATGTAAGATATGCCAGTTTAAACCATACAGAATGAATCCTCTGACACAATAAGCAAAGTGCAAAGACAATAAGCAAGGTGGTTCAGTAGGCCTATAGACTAATAATAGGCTACTGTTGAAGTAGGTCTAATCTTTTTTTTTTTTTTTTTTAGCTAGGGTTAGTTAAGTGGTCCTGAAACTGAAATAGTTTGAGAAACACTGTCGTAGGCCAAATTATTAATGTTTTACTCCTACCGCTAGATGGCGATATGCATACCAAACACAACACATTCCCCAAACAGACTCTCCATCTTAGCCATAGCTAACTTGCTAGCTAAATTTCTATATTAGCTTACTTGCTAGCAAACTTTGCATCATCAGTCTAACTAGATGAATAGTTGACATTACATGCTGAACATTTTTTCGTATGGACATTCTGGGGATGTTAATTTGTATGAGAGAAGCGCCAACTTCTGGGTATGTAGCATTGTGGCATAAAGCTTAGGTAGTTAGCTTGCTAACTCTGGCAGAAATCTCCAGTGTTCTTGTTCCATGTAGTTTCGTGTTGCAGCCACAGGGTTGCAGCAGCAGCACGAGACTAGCCTACAGGAAAGCTGTTAGCTATATAAACTCATTCGAATATTTTGAAAAACGTAACAGCTAGATATTCTGTCTTCTCATTTTATAGACTAACATGAAGGGAGATTTTATCTTAGTTTTTATTTCATGCAAAACATTTTAGTCTCATTTTTTTTTCGGGTCAACAATAATGCATCTTAAGATAGTCTTAGTCAGTGTTTCAGGACATTACTGACGTCTCGTCATCGTCTCGTCTTAGTCATGAAAAAAAAGGTCGTTGACGAACATATTTCCTCTCGTCTCGTCTGACGAAATTAACACTAATCCTTAGAAAATCATTAAATTAAAATAAATAAAACATAAAAGGCATCCATGAAACTTGAACAAACACACTCAAGTGAAGCACGCGCCCAGGTGAGGCCTTACCTTTCTTCTTCACCTGGCATTTGACATCGGGGTGGTCGATGACCTCACAAAGGGCGATGCAGCTGAGCACCGGCCCCAGCAGGCTATCCCGCCAGCCGTTGCCGTGGGGACCATAAAGCAGGGCCATGCTCAGGTCGCTGGTCAGGTAGGTGCCCTCTCCAAAGAGAGATGTCTGCCAAACACACACATACACACACCAGTCATTTCAGCTTCCACACCCCTATACAGCCCTACTAACTCTACAAACACACACACATACCAACAAATCACCAACAGATTATTTTTTTTTCATACCGGATTTTAGTCAACTTTAGCAAAGGTGCCAATTATTCTGGAGGGTACTGTACCTTGTTGAAGTGGAAGTGCAGGCTGTGTGTGTGTGTGTGTACCTTGTTGAGGTGGCAGTGCGTGTGTGTGTGTGTGTGTGTGTGTGGGTGGGTGTACCTTGTTGAGGTGGCAGTGAAGGAAGTGTGTGTGCGTGTGTGTGTGTGTATTTGTGTATGTGTGTGTGTATGTATGTGTGTTTGTATGTGTGTGTGTGCGCGTTCGTGTGTGCACCTTGTTGAAGTGGCAGTGTAGACAGTGCGTGTGCGTTCGTGTGTGTACCTTGTTGAGGTGGCAGTGCAGGCAGTGTGTGTACCTTGTTGAGGTGGAAGTGCAGGAAGTGCGTGTGTGTGTGTGTGTATTTGTGTATGTGTGTTGGTGTGTGTGTGAGTGTCTGTGTATGTACCTTGTTGAGGTGGCAGTGCAGGCAGTGCGTGTGCGTTTGTGTGTGTACCTGGTTCAGGTGGCAGTGAAGGAAATGTGTGTGCGTGTGTATTTGTATGTGTGTGTGTGTGTACCTTGTTGAGGTGGCAGTGTAGGCCGTGGTGCAGGATGGAGTGGAAGTTCTCCAGCCGGCTGCCATGGAAGGCGTAGATGAGGTCGCGGCCATCGCGCGCCTTCTCAAACTTAGAGTTCATCTGCTCACAGTAGTCCACTTCAAACAGGAAGTCCGGCACCGGAGCAGAGACCCCGGAGCTCTCCGTCAGGTTACAAAGCCTGGCATACTAAAGACAAACACACACAGAGACAGACACATGCACCCGTACACGTACGTATGCACCCACCCACACACGAATGCGGCCATACACACACACACACACACACACACACACACACACACACACATACATGTGTACAAGCACACACACATACACAAACACAAGCACACGCACGCACGTGATAATATATACACACACACGTGTACAAGCACACACACAAACACAAACACACACACACACACACACACACACACACACACACACAAACACAAGCACACGCACGCACGTGGCAATATATACACACACACACACACACACACGTGTACAAGCACACACACAAACAAACACACACACACACACACACACACACACACACACACACAGACAGAACAGAACAGAAGAGAAGAGAAGAGAAGAGGAGTTGAGTGTGGGAATGGACCCAGCTGTTCCCACTGTAGAGTGAACACATGACAGCAGGAGTAACCAGTGACTGAGGGTCACAGGACCAGTAAAACACGTGGCCGAGTGAGAGATTGTTTCAGCGCTACTAAAACACGTGGCCGAGTGAGAGATTGTTTCAGCGCTACTAAAACACGTGGCCGAGTGAGAGATTGTTTCAGCACTACTAAAACACGTGGCTGAGTGAGAGATTGTTTCAGCACTACTACAACACGTGGCTGAGTGAGAGATTGTTTTAGCACTACTAAAACACGTGGCTGAGTGAGAGATTGTTTCAGCACTACTAAAACACGTAGCCGAGTTAGAGAGGTGGTGACTTATATGTGGATGTAGGTGGTGATGTTTGCTACTGTAAGTGGTCAGGTCAGGTACTTTATTGGTACCCATAGGTAAACTAGGTTTACAGTCTAGGAGGCAGGACATCCTTCACACTTTGTAGACCTCCACATGACATACAACACACAAACCATTAAACATAAAACATATAAAACAGACCGTAGAACACGGTTAAAAACATGTTACATAAAAACATATAAACAGACAGTAGAGCATGGATAAAAAAAACGACATAAAACGGACAGTAGAACATGAATAAAAACATATGACGTAAAACATATAAAACATACAATAGATCAGGGGTGTCAAACATAAGGCCCAGGGGCCAGATCAGATCACATCCACAATTCCAGAGATTGTTTCAGCGCTACTAAAACACGTGGCTGAGTGAGAGATTGTTTCAGCGCTACTAAAACACGTGGCTGAGTGAGAGATTGTTTCAGCGCTACTAAAACACGTGGCTGAGTGAGAGATTGTTTCAGCGCTACTAAAACACGTGGCTGAGTGAGAGATTGTTTTAGCACTACTAAAACACGTGGCTGAGTGAGAGATTGTTTTAGCACTACTAAAACACGTGGCTGAGTGAGAGATTGTTTTAGCACTACTAAAACACGTGGCTGAGTGAGAGATTGTTTTAAACATAAAACATATAAAACAGACCAGAGAACGAGTTAGAGGTGGTGACTTAAAAAACATGTTGCTACTGTAACTATTGGTATAAAAAACATATAAAAAAGACACCATTAAACAAAAACATAAAACAGAAAGGTTAGAAACATGTTACAAAAAAACGGATATAAAACATGAATAAAAAACATGAATGACGAAACATATTTGTAATAAGCAATTTCTGTGATAAATTGATTAAACCTAGCACTACAAATTATCCTCAGGAAGGAAGAGGCCAAAAAACTGACATGGAAATTGGGTGTTTCAAGAGATAAAGAGCAGGATATGAGGAGTAAATGATTTGTACTTGTTTGCTCATGAGTGGGTGTAGTAACAACACTCTGATACCAATGCAGAGAAATGAAAATGACCACGACAATGACGGCCCCGTGAGGTCTCATTCCAACAAATCCGGCCCACTGCCTGTATGAGTTTGACACCCCTGCAATAGATGCTTCAGCTAGTGCATGACCAAGGTGCTTGTGCGTTATGTGCAAGTAATTCTACAGTTTGTTCAACAGAGTGATTGCCGCTGGGACAAAACTGTTTTTAAATCTTGTAGTCCTACATCTAAGGACTATTAGCCTCCGTCCAGAAGGAAGATACTGGAATTCTCTATTCAAAGGGTGTAGGCTATCTTCTAAGATGTGGGAGGGAGATGATGAAATTGTGTGTGTGTGTGTGTGTGTGTGTGTGTGTGTGTATATATGTATGTATGTTAGGGTGCATCATTTGCCCCAATTTTGGAAATTCAACTTGTACCCAATTTTAAAATGTGACAATACTAATGAAAAGAAAATGTGTAAAATATTAGCTGGATTGAATAGTATCTAAGGGGTCCACCAAGCCTCTAAAGTTGCTTCTTAGCAGAGCCTGTATCCCCGCTCTGGAAAAAATCAGTTTTTCAGTAAATAACTTCCAAAATAATGCATTTAGGCCTACAGTGTCAATGAAAGTTGAATATAAACGTGGCTATTGCACATCTTTTGGTACCAGTCTGATATCTCTAGCTTCATTGGTTTCTAAAATATTGCATTTTCCCCCTATTTTTAGCGTAGCGATATGTCCCAATATCTATAAAAAGCAGATGTGAAGGTAGTCCAGTCATGGTCTTATATGAAAATCCTTATAACTATAAGTATATATACTCTTTTGATCTCGTGAGGGAAATTTGGTCTCTGCATTTATCCCAATCCGTGAAGTAGTGAAACACACTCAGCACACAGTGAACACACAGTGAGGTGAAGCACACACTAATCCCGGCGCAGTGAGCTGCCTGCTACAACAGCGGCGCTCGGGGAGCAGTGAGGGGTTACAGTAGGTGCCAGTAGGGGGTTACAGTAGGTGACTTCAGCCGTGCCTACTGGTCGGGGTTTGAACCGGCAACCCTCCGGTTACAAGTCCGAACCGCTACAAAGAGCACACACTCTTTACATGTTTCCCTTCCTCTTCCTCAGGTTTGGTGTTTTCTTTCTGTCTGCCTCCACCACCTGCAGAACATTCTGGTAGTTCTTCTCCTCTTGCAGAGCCTATGTAGTCTGTGCTGAGCTTCACATTACGCTCTGCGCTGTCATTGACCACATGCATGGACTCTTAGTGAATCAAGGCCTCATCTTGGTGGTTGCAGTGTTCAGTGGCTGTTGACGCATCATGGAACGACCTGCAGTTCTTCAAGAATTTGCTTCGTATTCACATGTTTCAGCAGTGATCTTCAAGAGTGCAATGAAGGCCTTTCAGAGACACCAGTGGTACTTCAGCACAAGAAATCCCTGGCCACCAGCTTGCCTGCTGTCAAACCATCTACCTCCTCCACATGTCCAAATGATAGATATGGCTCAGGTTTCGGCAAGCCCAAATTTCCAGGAAAGATAACCCAAAAGACGACACTAGCAAACCTGGGACCTGATTTGTGGTATATCTTTCATCTTCTGCAGCTGGACCCTGCTTTCCTCACCACTGACATCTCAACCTGGCCTGCTCACCCAGCCTACAAGGAGGCCTTGATTCACTTGGAGTCCATGAATGTGGTCAATGACAGCGTAATGTGAAGCTCAGCACAGACTAGGCTCTGCAAGAGGCGAAGAACATTACCAGAATGTTCTGCACAGAGAGAAAACACCAAACCTGAGGAAGAGGAAGGGAAACATGTAAAGAGTGTGTGTTCTTTGATGTTAAAATATCAACATCATATGGTGGTTAGTTATTAAGAATTATGTATGTTCTATCTATTCATGGATTACCCATTTGCTCAGTCATATAATATGTTTGTAGGAGGTTTACAGTTTGTCTTACACTTTGAAATGTAAGGTGTTCATAGTTCTAGAATAGGGTAATGTTAGTTAATGGAATATAATTTAAGATTTTATTGATAGCTTACTTTCATGCTGTTATTATGGAAAATCCATGTGAAATGACAACTGCCATATCTCAGGAAGTAATAAAGATAGAGACACACAGCTGGCACCAAATGATGCGCAATGTACATATTTATATTCAACTTTCTTTGACATTATAGGGCTAGTTGGAAACTTCAGAAGCTCGGTGGACCCCTTAGATATCAATAGAATTTTATAAAATTTCTCATGGAAGTTTAATTTAGTTAGTGTAAAAAATCTATTCTAGGTACAGATTGATTTTCAAAAAAAATTAAAAAAGTGGGGCAAATGATGCACCCTAATGTATGTATATGTATATATATATATAATATATATGATATATATTAGGTGGTGATGAATATTTGTCGGACTGCAGCCTACCTCCTCCTTCTGCATTGTCTTGATGGCGAAGCTCTTGGAGGACAGAACCCAGTGGACCAGCGCCAGGTGGGCCTCCTCCTCACCCGCGTTCACCCGCACCAGCTCCCGCACACCGGGCAGCGAGCTGGCATCCTTCAGCTAGGAGGGGGAAGGAGGGAGAAACACACACACACAGCACATCCATTATCATCAGCCACAGCACACTTCATTCACATGACGTTCAACATCATCCATCACACACGGATCAGCTACACTACACATAATCTCACACACACACACACAGTCAAATACTTCTATTAAAATCCTATTCCTTCATATTTTAGCCCACAGTATTATTTCAGTTTTACAGCCTGAGAAACACATTATCTGGGAAGCCAATGATTTGACATTAATATCAAATACTATGCATAGCCAGCCCAACTTGGTTGGAAGACAAAACATCTTCTCAGTATGACTGAACTAATGTTTGTATGGCATGCTGATTGATTTTCTAGATTTGAAAGAGTGAGGCTGAGGGTCTTGTAAAACCTGTTTTGTACCCATTTGATATCAATCATTACTTTTTCTAAATACAATATAATGTATTTATTATGTATAATTTGTCTCCACAAATAATTGGCCTGTTATTTACCTAGTCAATTAAGCGGTTCTTATGAGTTATTGTTTGTTTATTTTCATTAGGCTATTGATCATTGATATCCCACTGACATTACTGTTTATTATTGCTAAACTCCTTAATGTAGTCTTACCATTTTTTTAAAAACTGTTCACTGTTCATTTTAACTTATACTTTTTATTTATAAGCTGCTTTGGACAAAAGCGTCAGCCAAATCCCATAACCATACCCATAACCTTTATGGGAATATATTAGGGATAAAACAAGGGAAGGTTGTGTTTTTCAGTCATTTTAAAAGGACTGAAATTGTATGCTGAATAGGTAGTAGCAAGATGAAAATCTATGTGGAAGTAGCTCATTGTATGGGCATTTAGTGTTCAAAGTGCCAGTCGTCGCTAGTCATGACAGTGTAATTAACTATGTATATTTATTTATGACTGGACACAACTGCCACTTTGTAAATGAGCACACATTGAGCTATTCCCACATAGGTTTCCTACTACTTACCCCACATCCCACATAGTCCATGAAAATGTTCTAATGTAATTACATCTTGTTGGACTACCCACCAGCGATTCAAAGTCTTTGCTGTCCCCCGTCAAATAGAGAGGTGGGAATGGTCGGAGCATGGAGTCGCGTTTGTAGCTCTGCACAGCGGCCAGGAAGAGACTGAGCCGTAGGTCCGCGGCCACAGGGTCGCGCTGCAGGCACGAGCGCACCAGCTCACGGACTGTGGAGGGGGGCAGAGGCGGGTGCATGGCCAACCCTGAAAATCCACAACAAGGGCTGCAAGGACTGAGGGAGATGTCGGATCACATTTACATCTTCACTGACATTTGTTCTCCTGCGCAGAGTCTGTTCCACATACTTATACAGATCTCTTCCCTGTTCAGCATTCTATATCCTTATGGAATTTGCATTACTTCTCTTCTGAATCCCCATGGACCTCCAGCAATGGTGCCATCTAAATGGGCATTATTCAGCATATATCAACAGCACAGCAGACCCTTATTATTCACATAACCTTAAAGTATCACTTATTGACTCAGGTTTGAAGTATTACCCATGTAATTGTATTATTGTAACATTTGTGATTATGGCAGGGCTACACCGGAGAAGTAAACATTCATGCAGCAAAGGGATAACGTTAGTGACAGGAAGAGCATGATTAGTTTGCAATATTGGACCTTGTATGTAAATCCAAAGAGTTCTGCAACACTGCCTATGTAAGCTACACCAGTTTAAATCATATAAATCCTCTGACACAATAAGCAAGGTGCAAAGACAATAGGTGCAAGGTGGTTCAGTGAGTAGCCTAGGTCTATTGTGTAATATAGGCCTACTGTTGAAGTAGGTCTACTGATTGTTTGTTATTTTAGTTAGGTGGTCCATGATTTTTATTATTATTATTACATTTTCACTACCTTTACAAAATTCATGTTATGGCTCACTGCGATCTGCTCAGGTGTCGCACACTTATAGCATCCCGGACTCAGAACGCAAACCAGCTGATCCTAACTGGCATCCAGGTTGGCTAACTAATTAATGTGATCACCTGTGTTAACTGCATACGCAGAAGGAACACATGGCAGAACTTTTACTTTCTGAACGCAGGATGCCAGCCTCTGCATACCTACATAGCAAAACTACCTGACTATATGAAACTTGTCCATAAGCATTTAATTTGGTGAATAGGCTATACATCCTCACTAACGCATGTCCCTAAGTCCTTGATGTAACTTGTTACACCGACTGCATATAATTTAGCAGACAAGTTTGAGGAGTTGTGATGCTAGTTCACAATTTTTCAGATATGCTAACCAGCTATCGAGCTATCTTACAAGCCAGGTGATGACATTATTGACAAGCTAGCTAGCTGATCAGTTACAGAATTCATGCCTCACATCTCGAGATTAGCAGATGGCTGCTGTATAAAGTAACCACCATCCACACAGCATTTCCAGACGATATAGGGTGTATAACTTAAAGCCGAAACGCACCTGCCTGTCGCCCTCAGACATAAATAGTTTGCGTGTTGTATCTGAAGTTCACTCCGACAGGAGCTTCTCAACTCTCCATCAGCATCAGTAACGTTAACCTTCTGCCGCCAGGGAGCGCCTGATGTAGTTCTAGCCAGACTGATTTAAATGTTTAGTTAAGAACTACATAGAGTGTCTGCTCAGTGTTTTGTTTAATGTAATATTTCTGAAGTCGTCGCCGAATTCTGGCTACTGGCATCTGATGGCATTTCGCCAGCTTGCTAAGCTTGTACACCGGTTTTCTAACTGCGCGTGCGCATTTTACTTCCTCCAACGTAGCACGAGTGTGCTGTGTTATGCAGCCGTATGTCGCCACCTGTTGTATTGGATGAAACATTGCCATCTTTGACATCCGGTATCTGGCGATTTTTCCTATGGGGAAATAACATAGGGATTTTGAATAGGCCTTTATCACGGCAGCCC
The DNA here is from genome assembly GCF_017589495.1 of Alosa alosa. Classification (NCBI taxonomy): domain Eukaryota; kingdom Metazoa; phylum Chordata; class Actinopteri; order Clupeiformes; family Clupeidae; genus Alosa; species Alosa alosa. Next base: position 21,330,704 of record NC_063199.1, read on the forward strand.
ACGGGCAGCTGAAGCAGGGCTGTTCAATTTCCTGTTGGCAGGCAAACCACAGGTGTTCCTAAAAACATTAACGAGGCCTCTGGTTGAAGTAACTGTGGCCGAATCTGACACTTAATTAGAAACACCTGTGCTCACACAGGAACAGGGCTGTTCACTTCCTACTTCGGCTGCCGTGATAAAGGCCTATTAACGCACCTGTTAAACTCTCGTGGGGATGAAAAAGTCTGAAATGCAGACGTTTTCCTAAGCACACTTTTGTCCCCTGATTTCGAATGGATACTGTGATCTCCTGTAAGTGAAGGCCGCGCACTTAGATTTTCAGACATCCCAACCTGCAAAAAGACATTTCAGGGGTACCCCCCAAAAAAAATAAACAAATTATATATATATATATATAATTATATATTAAATTACTTTAGCCTTCTTAAATACTGAAATAGTGATGAATAGCCTATGTTTGTAAATTAATTGTCTCTACTCAGCACACCAAATAAGGAAGGCCTGTAGTTAGAAATTGTGATAATAAAATATGTAGATTTTAGTAGTTTGGTCTTTATGTAGCCTTGGCAAATAGCCATCTAGTAGGCTAGTCCTGAATAAGAACATGAAATGACACTTGTTAAACTCACCTCAACATGTCTTTTGCAACCATTTAATGCTAAAGTCACTGTTACAAACAGTGCAGCATGCAAGACTATCGTTATTTTGAACTCTTATGAGACAAGGGTACAGTTTTGTGTAATCTGATGTGAAATGGGTCTTAAATGTTCCTTTTTGGGGGGCACTCTGCCTTTGCCATGACGCTTCTGTTCCTAACTGAACGGAAACAGGCCAATCAGGATGCTCTCTGTCTTGAACAGGCACACACGCACTACCTCTCTCTCTCTCTCTCTATCCCCGTAGTGTGCGCGCTACACTCAGATGCACACACGATTTGAAGTTTCGGTCTCGTGTGCGCGCTCTTGCTCGCTCGCTCTAGATTCCGGGAGATTTTATCTAATTTGCGGGCATCAGGGAGCCGTTATCAATATGCGGGAGACTCCCGGGAGACTTGGGATGTCTGGAGTTTTGCTACCCCAGAGCTAACTTGCAATGCAACTTGCCATAGGTAGTTAGCTTCAATTAACAACCGGATCTCCTTATGGGCAAAGATGGCCGTTTTGGTTCTTTTTTGTAGGCTAACTTCAGAGGTCTATTTAACCAGCGGTCTGCGGCCCACTTATAAAGCACACTAAATCAGTTGAAACCCCTTGTTATAAAGCACTAGGCTAGGTTTAGGTTACTTCAAGGGCGAAAGCTGACTGTTTTGGCAGAAAAGATTTGGGCCATTAACATTTGCACTAGGTATTTGTGTAGGTATAGTCACAAAGATTGACATTCAGTAACTCAGATTTAATTTCTTTATATTTCAATGTGCAACCTCTAGCCCCAGCCTGTGTAACTGACTTGGTGTACACACAACCATAGGAGCAAAGAGAGGAGCTTAAAGGGGAACTTGGCAACTATTTCAACGTAATAAACCCGTTTAGAAATCATTTGGATGGTTAAATGACCTGTTCCGGTGAAAATGGTGACTTTTCCCGCTGCCCCTAGCGTCCCCAGGCGGAAAACCAACCTTGCAACATTGAGACTACCGTCCCGGAAAGAGAAGTGAGAAACAAGAAACTCGTTTTAAATCGTGTTTCTTACCTTGTAACATCCACATTGTCTGCCGAACTTATGCTAACCGCTTTGGTAGCTTGTAAACAAATCCATGTGCTTTATCTTTAGCTTTACCCTTTTTCCACAGTTTGAAATAGCATAATGCACAATTTCTCCAGCAGAGGGGGAAATCCTGCCAAGTGTCCCTTTAAGCATCTTATCCACTGAGACTAGGCTTCACCTACCACGGAGGCCCAGTACCCTTGCCCATGGCCTTTTCTGTGACAGCAGTTTCAACAGCTAGCATCAGAAAGAATGCAGGTAGCCCAAACTACTGATAGCTGAGTAAAGAGTTAGACCACCTATCTAGATCAGTCACTTCGCTAACACATCTCGCTAGCACATCTTTGACACACCTTGGTTTGTATCCCTTTTTGTAAGTCGCTTTGGATAAAAGCATGAGCCAAATGACTAAATGTAAATCATCTTCTTCCATATTTCGCTGATGAACCACACACTTGGATTGTAGCTCTCTGTACTCTTTCAGAGCTAACGCAAGAGCGACTTTCCAGGGGGCGTCCATCTTTATCTCCGACTCGTCGTGTTGTGTACAAACAGAACGCAAAAAACAGCTGTTACCTGTTTTCCAGACGTGACGTCACTATCGAGCAGCAAAAAAGAACGGCCCAAACAGTCCAAATAGCCGTTACAGAACTTTTAGTCAGACTCAGCCGGTGCGCCATTTTGACTGCTTCACTTCCAACCTGCCCAGCTTTCCTCTTCGCTTGTGGTACGTTTTAACTGAATTATAAAAATATATACCTGCTGTTGATTGTACACTTGGTTGCTAAACGGTTGCTGTAAAATGGTAGGCCTATCTGTGTGACATATAGTAGGACCATATTTGATCATACAATGATCTGGTTGACCAGTTTATTCCATCTGCTTGTCTTCTCTAAATGGTATTGCACCCATGAAGGTTAGAACTAAGTCATCAGAAAGAAAGCAGCCCTGGATTAATAGTGGCATTCGTAGTTGTAAAAGGGATTGTAGGAAAGCTGAGTGTAAATGGAAGAAGTCTGGTCTTCAAGTTCATTATGACATTATGAAGGAACCACTTAAACACTATAACATCTTGGTTAAGGATGCAAGATCACATTACTTTTCAGAACTTATTTCTGATCATCAGCATAATCCTAGATTTCTATTTAAAACAGTAGAGCAGCTGGTAAAGCCATCTACTCCCTGTGTCCCAGTGGAAAGTGATGCTGATTGTGAAAAGTTTTTGTCCTTTTTTACTGAGAAAGTAGAGTCAATTAAAACCTCTATCACTCCTAATACTATGCACTCTGAAGTCTCTTTCTTACAGGATAGGTATACTTTAAACCACTTCAATACAGTTACTCTATCTGAACTTCTAGAGACAGTGTCACATATGACAGTATCTTCCAGTCATCTTGATGTAGTACCAACAAAGTTCCTATTAGAAGTAATTGAATCTGTTGGGTCCTGTTTGCTTTCTATTTTTAATAGTTCACTTTTAAATGGCATTGTCCCTGATTACTTTAAAACTGCAAGTGTGAGCCCATTGCTGAAGAAATCAGGGCTTGATCCATCTCTACCTCAAAACTACAGACCTATTTCCAAGTTACCATTTGTATCAAAGATTCTTGAAAGATTAGTGTCCAAGCAGCTTGTCTCTGCACTGGAAAATAATAATCTTTTTGAAAAGCTACAATCTGGTTTCCGAAAGTATCATAGCACTGAGACAACACTGCTGAAAGTTACAAATTACCTTTTAAGAACAGCTGATGATGGCATGTGTTGGGCCTTTGTACTTCTTTGATCTTAGCGCAGCCTTTGACACTATTGATCACAGCATACTGCTGCATAGACTGGAACATTGGGTGGGAATTTCTGGTACAGCTTTACAACGGTTTTCATCTTACTTGTCAAATAGGAAGTTTTGTGTTTCTGCAAACAGTTACACATCTTCATTTTCTCCTGTCAGGTATGGGGTACCTCAAGGGTCAGTTTTAGGACCAATCTTATTTTGTTTATACATGCTTCCTCTTGGGCACATTATCCAGAAACACTGTGTCTCCTTCCACTTCTATGCTGATGATACACAGCTGTACCTGCCCATTAGTTCCTCTGATCCTAGTATGCTGAATTCCTTAAATGAATGTCTTTGTGACATAAAAAACTGGATGTCGAACAATTTCCTCCGGTTGAATTCTGACAAAACAGAAGTCCTCATCATTGGATCCCAGCACATAGTGAAACAAATGATACCATCCTTAGGTCCCTTTCACTTTTTAGACTGTGTAAAACCTGTTGCAAAGAATCTTGGTGTCTGGTTTGACAGTAATTTAAGCTTTGAACGTCACATCACAAAGCTCATACAGTCTTGTTTCTATCACCTCAGAAATATTTCCAAGATTAGTTCCATCTTAACTTTTAAAGACACTGAGACCATTATACATGCATTTATTTCTTCACGCCTGGATTACTGCAGTAGTCTTTTTTCTTGTCTGAACCAAAAATCTATAAAGAGACTTCAACTAAGACAAACTTTTACTAAGACAAAGTACTGTAATCACATTACTCCTGTTTTAGCCTCACTGCACTGGCTCCCAGTAAGCTTTAGAATTGATTTTAAGATTCTTCTGATTACTTTTAAAGCTCTACATGGCCTGTCTCCCAACTACATATCTGATCTCCTAGTACCTTATACACCTGTGCGTACTTTAAGATCATCTGGTAGTGGTTTCCTAACTATTCCTAAGGTCAATCTCAAAACTAAAGGGGAGAGAGCCTTTAGTGTCAGGGCACCTAGGCTCTGGAATGACCTGCCTGATGAAATCAGGTCAGCCAAGTCAGTATGCTCTTTTAAATCCCTCCTTAAAACTCATCTACAAGCAAGCCTTCTTTAGTTTTGTTTAAGTAATATGCTTCATTTTGTGTTAAGTTTATTAAGTTTTATTTCAGTGTCAAGTTTTATTTCAGTAAGTTTTATTTCAGTGTAAGTTTATTTTCCTTTTTCAAATTTATGTTAAGTTCTAATTGAATTATATTATTTGATTGTTATATTATTATGTCTTATTTGCATTTTCATTTGTTGATATTGTACAGCACTTTGTAACTTTGTTGCTATATAAATAAAGATTATTATTATTATTATTATTATTATGTAATTGGCTTTGCATTCGCTGCTAGGTGAGGGGGGTCTAACGTTAGAAGTACAGCTAGCAACTAGCTGCTAATGTCAAGTCCAGTCATCGCCTGTTTAATTTCAAACAGATGCCTCCAAACTTCTTCAAAGTTGTTTTTGTGTGTGGGGAGCATTACACATTACCACTCATCGAAAAAAGATGGCCATGCTAGTTTATGTTGCAGGGTTCCCGCGGGGTCTTAAAAAGCCTAAAATTCAGAACTTTACATTTAAGGCCTTAAAACGTCTAAAAAACGGCCATTTTCATTCCGAGGTCTTAGAATGAATTTAGTCAGGTCTAAAAAATATTTTACCATCGTTCATTTCCAGAAACGCTGGCCGCAGAAAGTTATTACAAAGTAGCAAAAAAGTAGTGAGTCGTAGAACTAGCTTGCAAAGCAGAGCTCTAGCGTCTTTGCTACCTTTGTAAGAAAACCAGTAGAATGCTCAGAACATTGGTTCAGTGTGTTGTAGTTCTTTCTGGGGGATATTGGTGTTGGTACGTAGCCTACGCAGTGATAACTCTACAAATCCCGTGATAAATGCAATACCTGCCCGCAAAATAGCCTACGTCTGCGTCTCTTCAGATTTGGTTAAAGTTCGGCTACGTGTGGAAAATGGGAAAGTGTAGGCCTACTTTCAACGAGACATGGCTAGATCCAGTGATGCCGCGTTACTCTATTTTGACCACTTTTTTTCGGTAGCGAGTCTAACGCGCTACTATTTCTAGCAATCAGATTAAAGTTACTTATCCAAGTCACTGTGCGTTAGGCCTACAACTTTTGTCATTTACCTTAGTAAAATATGTATTCTTTGTTTTTTTCTTGTCTCGGGGATTAACGCTGACGTTTTCAGCATGATGACTCACCGTGTAATACCACGCAGCAACATAAACATAAACAACAATAGAGGGAGGAGAGAGATGCGCATTTTAGTTATAGTCATTATTTTGAGTTTGTGTCCGCTAAACATGATAACATTAAGGTATGTTGTACACTGTGCTCGTGACAAAGTGCTGTCTAGCTAGACATCCCAAGTCTCCCGAAGTTCTGCGAGTCTCCCCGATAGCGGCTTCCTGACGCCCGCAATTAGGCCTACATAAAATCTCCCGGATCTTTCAGCAATGGAGTAGGCCCCTATGTGTATTTGGTGAAACTGATTGGTTATTGATCTTATCTCTAATTGTTTGACATACAATCATAATACTGACATACAATCATACTGTTGAAAATAATAAAATAACTGTTTTGTGAACTTTATTCAACATAGCCAGTGATTTAGGCAATATTTATGGTGTTAATTATAGTGAAATATACAATTTCACAAAAATAGGGTTAAAACAGGTAAAAAAATGGAGACATAATTTTTCTCCATGTGCAATGACCTCTAAAGACAGTCCAACCACTCTCCAAAAATTAACATTTCAATCCCACAGAAACCACATAGGCCCCCTGACTATCAACTGAATTTTGCTATGTGGGAATGTATCAGTGGCCATTCACCTGTGATGGCCTGGGATGGAACGATTTGAAACTGGATACAAACATGACGCAATACTTTTCAATTATGCAAAAGCCATTCTTCTCCTATTATACACAGCAGACTGTGGACCAATAGGAGAGAACAGCTGACTACTTCGGTGGAGAGTTTAGTTTAACATAGGATTAAAGAAGACAGACGCAGATGGACATAAGGGGCAGTGGTATTTAACACATGCTGTAGTGTGGCCTATACCAACAGCCACTCAGACAGAGAGCCTCCTATGATAGTGCATATCCTGCATCCTTCCTGCATCCTTCCACCCACAAGAGGTCATGCGGCCTGAAGGCTGGCTCTGTCTTTATCATCACAGGCCCGTATTCAGTCCAAATTAAATAAATAGACTGCTTTACGTCAACATGACGTCGTCGTGGGTTCAGTACCGCGGAGAGTACCCTCCGCTGCCAGCGGCCCGCTCGCACCCGCTCGCTCAGGGTGGAGCCGATGTGGGGAGGGTGAAAGGAGGTGGGAGCGGATGGGTGAAATATCGCGAGTGTTTGAGGGGATGCTTGTTGGCTGGTTTCGCAGAGCATCACATCGGCCACTATTCTGATCACACTGTGCGAAACCTCAGAATCGTGACGCGGGCGCTTCACACACTAACCTTCAGCAATCAAGGAAATGATAAAAGCCATCCGGAAAACGAAAGCACGAACGATTTCACGATTAACTAAAACTATCAGGTGCAGTTTGTAATGAAAACAGATTTGTAGGAAGCTATACAAATTGCATTCTTGCAACCTAACAAAAGAAGCGGACACCATTCCCCACCGAGGTCTGTTTGTGCAATTTCGTCCATTCGATTAAAATGTTCATTTAATAGTATTGTGAGAGGATTTATCACGAGCAATGTGTGTTGTCTTCTCCGTCGGTGTAGGCTAAATCACATAGCCTACGACCTAAGGAATCTGGTCTCGGATGTAGAAATGTGATGTCCGGCATCATTCTCTGAAGGGCGCTATTGCCGTCGACCTCAATCTTGATTTTAGACGTCTCCAAGCACATCGGAATAGTATCTGTAGCGACGTAGTGCAATGCTTTTGCCTAACTGTGTTAATTGTGGAGATCAGTATGTTTTTGATGAGGATGCGACAAATCTCCCCTGCGTCCTGCCGTCTGTATATTGTTATTATTTCATTATTTGTTACGTTTGCCTACACTGAATGCCCTTCATAGCTGTAGCCTACTTTTAAACCATCGCAAGGCAGACTATACAGGCCTAGAATAAACAGTAGTAGGCTATTCTGTTTCAGAAATCCTCCAGTCCAGGCTCTATATAGCACTGTGTTGGTTTGCATAACGTTACGGTCGACGGGCAGGTGAAGCGCTGAATATAACTGAAATTGGCGATGTTCTCAGGGTCGTTGGTCCTCTAAATGTATATTCACCAATACCACTGTCAGGGCAGGCTTTTGCATATGTAGACCGAGATCATTAGGCCACAGTGTTTTTGCTCACACATAATAACAATCATGATTCCAAGAGGAAGAAATGCTAGGCCTTCTGAATAGAGTACTTGCATCTGAACAGCATTCTCTTCCACAGTGGTTTTCATTATCAAGTGAACAACACAACAGGTCTTGTCAATGCATCATGCTCTCTTTATCTTAGCCCTCTGATGGTGTTAATGTGTTCCAGTGATCTGAAAGAATATTTTTTATTCCCTAGGCAACTGAACATCAACTGACATATAGAGGATAAAGATTCAAGTGTCCCCATGGCAGGTATGTAATATTTAACAGCGTTAGTACATTTTGATATACTGGCACTGCAGCTGATGTTCATGTAAATTATTTGATTTCTTTACAGAAAACAACTTCCCACCTTTACCCAAGTTTATTCCTCTGAGGCCATGTTTTTATCAGGACTTCGAAGAGATCCCAGATCAGAGACGCACCATGTGCAAGCGCCTGTACTACCTGTGGATACGTAAGTCTGTCAGACACAGGACAGGGGCAGTTCCACACCAGCCCCATCACACACACACACACACACACACACACACACACACACACACACACACACATGCCTCCTGAGCAGCGCTCTCCATACTGACTTATGAACTCCAAACATGTTGTGTCTTCAGTTTGCTGGAAGAAACAGTGAGCTGCATGTAATCATAGCAGCTGATCACACTGAATTTAACCCATCGCGTGCCAGTCTCCAGAGTTGTAATGTCACTTGTGTTGACACTCAAAACAAGGACTCACAAAGCAATCTGGTTTAGCAAGATCTCCAGGCCAGGCGCCTTTGGCTGTGGAACTTGTATGCTGTTATACAGTACATGTTCATCCAAGAAACCTATGAGCTGTTTCACAGAAGACATTGAATGTTGGTGTTTCTATCTAACACACTATCAATTAGAAAGCATGGGTAACATTTACTTCCTTTTGAAAGCATGGGTAACATTTACTTCCTTTTGAAAGCATGGGTAACTTTTACTTCCTTTTGCTACTGCTGTGGCTGGGATGTAACAGGGCCTCTCCGCTTCAGGTATTTTATGACATTTTTGATAGACATTTTTACCACATAGGGTTTTAGTGGCCATGTAGTGGATACTTGTTCTAGAGTATTAGCTTGTAGTTGTATTGATTAGAGTTAGATGTAAATTTCCACCAACCTTGTGTGTGATGGATAGATAGCTAGCTTGATGTGTAGATTGATAGGATGTGAAATAACGCTGTCATCACAGCCTTCAGCGTGAGATCCAAAACCAGCTGACTCAGAGGATTCCATGGCACTTGTCTTTCCTCTCAGTGAACAGCGCTACTCTGGCGGTGAATCTGATTGGCTGCCTGGCGTGGATGTGCGGCGGGGGCGGGGCTACTAACTTTGGCATGGCTATCCTGTGGCTGATCCTCTTCACCCCCTGCTCCTATGTCTGCTGGTTCCGACCCATCTACAAGGCCTTCAAGTGAGCGCCACGCATGTCTACTGGGCGGGGTTAAGGGGCCCTCTGACCTGCTCTCAGGCCTTACTCTGTGTGTCCCTCTCTGCTCCCTGTAGGACAGACAGCTCCTTCAACTTCATGGCGTTCTTCTTTGTGTTCATGGCCCAGGTGGTGATCAGCATCATCCAGTGTGTGGGCATCCCTGGCTGGGGAGTGTGGTAAGAAGGGGGTGACCAGTAAAATAATTAATGATGGTCAGTTCAGGGTCCAGCACTGGTGACCAGTAATGGTCTGTTCAGTGTCCAGCAGCAGTGACCAGTAGAAGAGTTAATGATGGTCTGTTCAGCATCTAGCGGTGACCAGTAGAATAGTTAATGATGGTCTGTTCAGCATCTAGCGGTGACCAGTAATGGTGTGTTCAGCGTCCAGTGGCGGAGTGTCTCAGTAGGCCGTGGCAGCAGAAGAGAGTGGAGGACACATGGCTACCTCAGGTGGCTCTCAGCCAATCAGATCTCATTATCTCAGAGGCCAAATTCTAGCGGAAAATAGACCGCTAGTAGGTTAGTGGGACAGAAACGGAAACATTCAGGTGCTGCTCTGGTGCTGTGAGGGGGTTGGCTAGTGTGGAGAGTGACGCAGCTTAACAATGGTGTAAATGACTAACGGTGGGGTAAATAAATAACAATGAAGTAAATGATTAACAGTGGGGTAAATTATTAAAAGTGGGGTAAATAACTAATAGTGGGGTGAATGACTAACAGTGAGGTAAGTGATTAACAGTGGGGTAAATAACTAATAGTGGGGTAAATAACTAATAGTGGGGTGAATTACTAATAGTGGGGTAAATAACTAACAGAGGGGTAAATGACTAACAGTAGGGTAAATTACTAATAGTGGGGTAAATAACTAGGTTAATAGTGAGGTGAATGACTAACAGTGGGGTAAATTACTAGTAGTGGGGTAAATAACTAACAATGGGGGAAATAACTAACAGTGGGGAAAATGACAAATGCAAAAGAATCTTTTACTGTTTTGCATTCTACAGATGAACATTTAGCGCTGGTTAAAACAGACAGAATAATTTGAATGTTTTACTCTTAAGGCGGGGATCACATTGGCCAGCGGCAAGCTGCAATGGCAAGTTCTATCTAGTTCCTAAGCAACATAAATGGTTTTCCTAAACTGACAATTGCATACTCTCGTGTTGCACTTTTAAAGTTGAATCAAGTTTAATGTTCAGCTTGTTCAACGCTAGCGTTATGCCAGCGTTGCCACCGTTCCGCTGCCGAACCATAGAGAATGATCGGAAACCTGCCGCTTTCCGCTGGTCAGTGTGATCACCGCCAAAGAGGGAGGCTTCACCAGATGTGTAACTGTAGCGTTCCGCTCCCGGAATGCTCCTGCAACAATTAGTTTCCACTATCATCAATGGAACTGGCAACACCAGACATATTAGGCGTGTACATCGGAAAAACTTTAGAAGACTTAGTCTTCTAAAACTATTTTTGCACTTTGCGAACGAATCGTTTGAATTGGGCACCCGCTGCAGCCCATCTGTAATGGGAGGAAATTAATTTAGCCTCTGATCCATGTTACAATTTCAGAGAAAACTGTAGGTTAGTTTTCATGTAAGATACATAATATATGATCAGGCATTACTGAATTGATCATCTTCCACGATGATATGTTCCTAAATGAAAGGTCATTAGTGTTTCCTTTGTTTCTGTATTGTGATGAGGCCTGCGTGCTGTCTTTTTTGGTCTGCTGTGCTAACCGTAACAGTAACCCTAATTTGGCCTGTGCTGTCTGTGATTGCTTGCAGTGGCTGGCTGGCCACCATCACCTTTTTTAGCACCAATGTGGGCTCTGCTGTGGTCATGCTGATCCCAACGATTATGTTCACGGCGATGGCTGTGCTCTCCTTCATCGCCCTCACTAAGGTAGGATGCTCTTCTTCTCTCATTCACTAGGGGACAAATCCTTACGTATGTGTGTGACAGGTTCATAACCCTGTATATATGTGTGTGTCAGGTTCATAACCTTGTATGTATGTGTGTGTCAGGTTTATAACCCTGTACATATGTGTATGTCAGGTTCATAACCATGTAAGTATGGCTATGTCAGGTTCATAATCCTGTATGTATGTGTGTGACAGGTCCATAACCCTGTATGTATGTGTGTGTCAGGTTCATAACCTTGTATGTATGTGTGTGTCAGGTTTATAACCCTGTACATATGTGTATGTCAGGTTCATAACCATGTAAGTATGGCTATGTCAGGTTCAGAACCCTGTATGTATGTGTGTGTCAGGTTTTTAACCCTGTATGTATGTGTGAGTCAGGTTTTTAACCCTGTATGTATGTGTGTGTCAGGTCCATAACTTCTACCGTGGCAGCGGTGGCAGCATGAGCAAGGCGCAGGAGGAGTGGACCACGGGGGCCTGGAAGAACCCTCACGTTCAGCAGGCAGCGCAGCAGGCAGCTATGGGCGCCGCCCAGGGAGCCATGCAGGGCCAGCAGCAGCAGTACTCCGCAGCTCCCACCTACAACTACGACGAGCCCATGTAGTCTGCCACTAGGGAAGGGGGGGGGGGGGGTTTGGGGGAGGGTACTGAGAATGGGGGGTACGGGGTGGGAATGGGCAGAATTAGATATCAACTAAGAGTTGGGTTTCCTCTATTGCAAGAACACATTAGATCATGCACACGCACATGACTGTGTGTCTCAATGAGTGGTCGTATCACGTGTTTCTTTCAGTTCATAAAAGTAAACATTTAGCAGAAGGTGTGTGTGTGTAACCTGTGATATTCTGAGAACATTAGTGTATATGACATCTGATAGCTTTTCAACAGGACTGGACAAGCTCCTGGGTTGAAACATTCCACTGGCCTCTGTAGTCTTGCGTACAGACCATCACACACACACACTAGGGTTGCAGAGTGCTTGTGCTCGCGTCTTTGCGTCAGTAGGCAACGTGGCGAATCAGCTACACCCGTCCCACACACCACAAGCCACCTACTCCACCTCTCAAGCGCTTCTCTGAGAGGAAACCGAGCGTTTCTGAGTTCTTATTTATTTGTTAGAGTCAGGAAGGGTCTCTGACTGTCTCATGTGATCTTAATGTGTTGGCAGCATGGCACGACCATTCTATACCACTGCATCAATGGGCGCAGCCTGGCACCACCATTTTGTACCACTGCAGCGGTGGCCGCAGCCTGGCACGACCATTCTGTACCACTGCAACGGTGAACGCAGCCTGGCACGACCATTCTGTACCACTGCATCGATGGGCACAGCCTGGCACGACCATTCTGTACCACTGCAGTGGTGGGGGCAGCCTGGCACGACCATTCTGTACCACTGCAACGGTGAACGCAGCCTGGCATGACCATTCTGTACCACTGCATCGATGGGCACAGCCTGGCACGACCATTCTGTACCACTGCAGTGGTGGGGGCAGCCTGGCACGACCATTCCATACCACTGCACACCGATGGGCGGGCGCAGCCTGGCACGACCATTCTGTACCACTGCAGTGGTGTGGGCAGCCTGGCACGACCATTCTGTACCACTGCAGTGGTGTGGGCAGCCTGGCACCACCATTCTGTACCACTGCAGTGGTGTGGGCAGCCTGGCACCACCATTCTGTACCACTGCAGTGGTGTGGGCAGCCTGGCTCCACCATTCTGTACCACTGCAGTGGTGTGGGCAGCCTGGCTCCACCATTCTGTACCACTGCAGCGGTGTGGGCAGTCAGGACTCCACTTCCCTCCACCTTTCAGTCCAGTATCCAGTGGCCTTATCACAGGTCTTAAAGGAGTTTTGATATTTTTTTCTCACATATTATTTGTTGTGACATGTTGTTATTTTTTTATTTATATTATTATTTACATGTTAGATGTTTATGTTTATGTTGTTGATGTGAATCAGGTCTAATTGGAGGTCTGCGGGTCATGTGACTTGTGCAGGCCAATCCAAACCTGTCTATAGTGTTAAGTGGTTCTTACCTCAGTGTTCCGAAATGCTCCGCCCCTGCAGGTGTAATCAGTGTTCTGAGAAGCTCCGCCCCTGCACGTGTACTCACTGTTCTGAGATGCTCCGCCCTTGCAGGTGTACTCAGTGGTCAGTGGCAGACTGAGGGTCCGTCAATCTACGCTACGTCCGACCCACTCTGGACACTCCGAACGGCAATATACGAACGTACCCTGAGATGCGGTAGAGCACAGTCTGATGCGATAGCCTCTGTTAGCGTCCAGTCTGTTGCGATAGCCACTGTTAGCTTCCTGCTGTTCCACCACCGCCAAGCGTTCACTAGAGGCCAGCTCTGAGGCTGAGCTCAAGCCTTGGTCTCTCTTTCTGCATTTTGTTATAAGTTGCACAATTCTTCAGGAAAAGCTCGTTTGACCTCATGATTTGGACCATTGTTGCTTCGTATGGAATCATTTTCCAAAAGTATGGTTGGTTTACAGGGACCTTCTAAAGCAGAGGTTTATTCCCTGCAGCGAAAGCACATGCCCCATATTCAGCCACTGGGAGCTTTACAAGCGTTTTATCAACGTTGGTGAGTTACCATTACAGACCGCTGAGTGACCCAAAGAGAGCGTAACTGTACTGGGTTTCATTGGCCTGTGGACATGTTGGTAAACGGACGTATGTTTACGTAGTTGCCACATCAGTCTGTTTGGCCAAACAGGCAAGTGTAATGCCTGTGATGTGTCAAAGCCCACTTCCTGTGACATCACACTCTTATCCTCAGTGGTTCCTTATGGGCTCTGTGCACTAGCTTTCTTGAAGTCAGCAACCAGTTTCCTGTTCGTCGACATCACTGTCAACAAGAACTTGAAGAGGAGTGCTTCAGTTGTACCAAAACGTGTGCTCACCGAAAATCCTTCCCTCCTGATTTTGTGCAGCCTCTGCACGTAGGCCGGCGTTTTTAGGAAAAAGATGGAAGCTAAAAACACTTTTATAACGACTTGAAGCTGAGCAGAGTGGCACACAGTGCTCCAGTGCCGCCCACGGACATTAAGACTCACGTACATTGTATCTTATGTTTTGGTACAACTAAAGCACTCCTCTTCAAGTGCTTGTTGACAGCTCGACAAATAGGAAACTGGTTGTTGACTTTAAGTAAGCTAGTGCACAGAGCTTATAGGCAATATTTGACATGGTGGGGGCTAGAGAATATGTTAAATAGTCAATGCAAAATTATCCAGAAAATGAAGAAATTTAAACTAGACACATATGCCTCTGGAGGCTGTGAGATAGCTGGAAACATCAGGGTTTTGTAGGCGGTGTCATATTACGGTGTACAGTTAGAGCTTTGTGCTGGGCTGACAAGCTCAGTGTGTTATTGGACATTATTGTAACTGTGTACATAGGATGAAATCACTAATTAGCGCCGGGCATGTAACATAGTGCCAGTCATCTCGTAATGTGAAGTCATTGGAGGGTGTTTCTTTCTCTTCTCTGTTTATTTTTTAATATGATGTTTTTTGGTTTCTATTTTTGTGTATATTTGTGTGTGTGTGTATGTGTGTGTGTGCAAGTGTTTGTTCCTTAGCGGTGGGTTTTAATGAGCTTTGGTTGGATGGGGGTGTGACATCCTTTTGCGTAGGTCTGGCTGAGCGTGTGTGTCTCCACAGCCCAGATGAGAGAGATGTGTGTAACTGCTGTGCCAGGACTTGACCTCACCTCTCTATGTAGATGCAGCGCCCCCTAGTGGAAACTAAATGGCCATAGGGTCCTACTACTACAGTTCAGTGTTCAATACTGGAGTCTGTTCTCTAACATCTGCACCAGCCAATGAACAGCCCACTCCTCCCAGCCAGGCCCCATTTACCCATGCCAATACTATGATCTTAACGCGTCAATATCCACACTGTCAAATAGATGGAGACATTCTTTATGTAAAGTACACAGATGACAATAGAACTAAAAAAAGCTAGTCTTCTATGTATAGTGTGTCAAGTGTGGTGAATTTATAAACTGTAAGTTGAACCAAACTGTGAGCCATGTATATGTCGGACACAGTGTGTGTGTAGGTATGCATGTGCCTGTGTGTGTGTGTGTGTGTGTGTGTGTGTGTGTGTGTGTGTGTGTGTGTATGTTGATGTGTTGATGTAATTTCTGTGACCCTGCCCTTTATGGAATGTATTGTAGTCTTGGAGACGAGCTACAGTTCATTTGCAAGATCAGTATGCTCAGTATTTGTAGGGGCTCACAGCTTTTAAACAGCCATCACGTCACTCATGGATCAGTTGGTCAAGCTCCCTTGTACTGCACATGATTCTACTCTGTATAATGTATTATAATATCCTATACTAGTAGTATGTTATTGTGTGAGGAAAATGTTTATGGGAATTGGGGACACAAGTGTGATCTTCTCTGATCTGTTGTAAAGAAACAGTTAATCTCTAAGCATGACACCCTGAGGCCTGGCGCTGGACTTTCAGAACAATTGCTTTTGGTTTTTGTTACTTTTGTATTATTTTTCTTCTCCCTGGTCGATAGTAAACTGATATTGTTGCTTTGCCTGGTCATCCACTTTCTTTTCCTCCCAGAGAGGAACTGCATTCATGGTAATAACATGTGAATTACTGTAACTAATGTCCCAGATAAAGAATGATTGAAGATTTGGGGGACCTCATGGGGGAGGGGGAGGGGGGGGTTAGAGAGAGAGAGAGAGGGATTGTGAAAAAGGTACTCTAAGGCTAAACATACCACATGATTGGCACAATGTATGTGAGTGCGTAAGGGGAGAGATTGGGATTGGGCCTCCTTTTAAAGAGCACATTGCTGCATGGATTGTGGGTCAAGAAGGGACTACAAAGAGATATAATTGTAATAGCGCCTCACAGCTGAGAGAGGTATTACAGCCCTCTCTGAGGTCTTCAGCATTGACTTATGCAGTTAATGAATAAAAATACAATTAATGAAAAATGAATAACAATTGCCTAGAATTAAAAAGGAAATTAAATATACATATCAAACTATTACAACAACTAAATGACAAACACAACAGATGGATGACAACAGACGAACACTAGTGTACAGTCATCTCTCCGCCAGGAGCATTTATTCTTATTACTACGCAGGTCACGTAACCTGGTAAAAACAATCAAGCTGATAATTTGACGTGACCCCAATTTACCACCAGGTGGAGACAAATGTGAATGGAAAGAGAGTCTGAGCGGAAAGCGAACGCCGCATCCATGCTGATGACTTGCTCTGCCCGCTGAGTGACGTGTTCCAGTGCCGCGTAATGACCTTGGTCAGCTTTCAGTGGTCACCAAAGATTCTAGCGCTCTAGAATCTTTGGTGGTCACCGTGGTAACTTCGCCATCAAACACACACAAATCCCAAAAATATCACACAAACACAGTTTACCCCACATAGGCTTCCTGGTCAAGCATCAGGCAGCAGACATCATAGCTGCCTGCTGCTAAGATAGCCTAGGCCTACATGTCAAATAAATCACTCAATAAAAACAGATTTGTGACTATTTAGCATCCGGTTTCTACAGTGTGTAGGCCTACGTGTTAGCAAACAGCATGTTGCATAGGCTAGTGTGACCAGACGTCCCCGGTTTCTGTGACCTGTCCCCGGAAAAGTCCCCGGTTTTTACTGTGACTGACAGACCCGAAATTAGAATATTTTTTTTTTTAAAAGTTAAAAATGAAAAAGCAAAAATGAGGCGTTGTAATCACAGGTATCTCTGGCTGATGGGTTCAAAACTGCACAGAATTTGAAGTATAGGATCATTATGACACCCTCATGGAGTGCCATATCAGCTACACGCACACACACACACACACACACGCAAGCACATGCATGCACACACGCGCACGCAGGCACACACATGCATAAACACAGACACACACACTCACGCACATGTCATGCACACACACACAGGCACGCACGCACACACTCACACGCATGCACACACATAAACACACGCACACACACACACACACATAAAAACACACACACATGCTGGCACACGTCATTTACATACACAAAAGTAGGGGATGGAGTAGGGATGGAGACAAATTGACAAGCGTGGTTTATTTTTGCGGGGAGAATGTGCAGGACTGGGCAGCGGTCATATTTTTTCGGTCGTACATTATATCTAATTTCTTCATCTGATGACTGTACCTACCCACCATAGAAATATCCTAGCATTCATAGCGTGAGAATCATAATTTGAACTGTCCAATATGTAGGCTAAACCCCTTCAGCCACTACATGGAATGGCAGCAGCAATCACTACTGTATCTCAGGTAACCTTACTAACACCAGACAGAATGTGTGTGCACAAAATAAATATGCATACATAATAATAAACAATGAGTAGCCTAAACATGTGTGCAGTGCATTTGTCATTTTTGCTATTTTTTTTGCATTTGCTATTTTCCTCTGTTTAAATCAGCAATGGCGGGGTAATGTCACTTCTGTAAACGTTTAAACAAAACAGAGAGCGAGCTCGCTACTCCCTCCCCTCCCTCCCGTGCAATTGAAACTCTCCTAAACGCGCATCTTGACGGTGATTGGTTGGAACACTATTTATTTTGGAAAGAAAAGAAGGAATGCTTCTCTGGGTCGACAAATGTTAATTATAGTCAAAAAATTCAGGGTGCTCTTCA